>NW_026999081.1:847500-977500 GCF_035044405.1 Drosophila montana
TACACAGCAATAAAAAAGAGTTGAATGTCGAAATAAGTATGGAATCTGAGCCAAATGAAGAAAAAAAGTAAACAAGGAGGGTAAATTTATAAGATATAGTCACTTAGAGACTAAGATGAACAGGAGACTAGAACAGAAATAGAATAGAAAGCAGAAATACATTGCAAATAAAGAAACCAAGGGAGGACAACATAAACATGAGCAGTAAGAAGCTGTTGGAGCCAGTTTAATGATTAAAGTTGCAGAAAATAACTAAAAAAAAAAAGCGGAATTTTATGCTTCAATATCAAATTAATGTGAACATAGAGGAGGAAATTAATAAAAAAAAGATACCGTAGATGTTTATAAAGCTCTTGGCTATATTCAAAAATAATGAAATAGAGCACCAAAAAAGTGTAAAAAACCTGAAGACCCTCGAGTCTAGGGCGGATTAATTAAATAATCCTTCATTTTTATAGGTCTACTTTGTCATGCAGACTATGTGACCATCGCAAACTTGCCCAATCGAGCATCGTGCTTGCTCAGCTCGTATAATTTATTTAATACTAATTTATGGCAATAGACGAAAACGAAAACTTTAGATACCGAATCGGGTATAAATCATTCGTTAATTGCTTTCTTAAACTCGCTGCCAGGCCAGGCGTTCCGTCCACTGTTGCGGGCCGCACAGAGCGCATGCAGCTGTTGTCGCAGAACGGAAACGCATCCTGGCAGCCTTTAATGGACCACTGAGTGGGCGGGGGGGGGGGGGGGGAGTAGCAAGGGGAGGGGCTGTTGGAAATGGTTAAGTTGCGACTTGTCGCTGGCTTTGCTGCCACTTCGAAAATTGCTTCCGTGTCGAAATTGAGTTAACAATGCTTGGCTGCTCGTCAGGTTACAGTGTGGCAAGTGGCAAGTGGCCAGTGGCAAGTGGCAAGCGGCAAGTGGCAAGCGGCAAGTGGCAAGCGGCAAGTATGTGTTTATGTGTGGGCGGGGCAACGTGTGTGTGTGTGTGCGTATGTGGCCTGCAGGTGGGCAATGTCACGAGTCATTCTATTGATTTATGCGCCTACACACATCACGTATACGACGTGTGCTGCAGCTGCAGCTGCTTGTTGCTGCTGTGTCACTGTTGCACTAATCTGGCTATTAAGTGCATGGCTTAAAATGCAATGCCAAACACTTGCATCAGCATCAATGTAAGCGCATTAGCCTCTGCAGCCGTTGCCACCGATTTCAAGTGCAAGTCCAAGCACTCGCCCGCAGGCGAGTTACCTGGTTAAGGTAAAATGTCTGCATGGCGGCGTGGGAGGGGATGCAACTGCAACTGGCAGCGGAGCCCAAACAAGGTCAGGGTCAATGTTAGATGACATAGACAGACGGAGCCAGAGCGAAAGAGAGCGACATACACAGAAGGAGAGAGCGAGGGAGGGAGAGAGAGAGAGACAGACCACAAATGAGTGAGCGACAGTGAAGCAGCCTAACGGGCATTCCATAAGAGGCAGTCACTTTATTAATGTGTGTGCGTGTGTGTGTTATGTGCGTGTGCTGCGTTAGTGACGGCGCACAATCATTAGAACTTAGGCTGATGTCATTTACTTGTGCTTTGCCACCGATCGATATTTATCGATAACGATTACAAGGCTTTCGCGTAAGTTCCAAGTAAGGTTTCTTATTTCTCATTTTGTCAGCCTTTTAGAAGCGTCTCCCTAACTATCGATAACATAAATACTCAATACTTTAGCTATGGCTTTCGATACTTATCGATACTTGTCGTTAATTTAGTCTAATATGTTGCTAAATAACACGCGCAACTTGTTTTGGTCTAGCTTTTTGTGCTTGACTTTCTCTCTGCCAAAATTTACCATAGTTTCATGTCTGGTGATCGATATGTTTCGTTCAATAGTCGATAATTTCATCGATAATTTTGTTATCGATACACCATTTTGAATCGATTGACACTTGTAAATGCCTCGTTCGCTGCGTGTTGTCGCATGGGCGTGCTATCAACATAATGTCATCTCTAGTGTGCCTGGTGTATCGTTCGATTCTCATCAACATTATCATTAACATTAATATGCTGCGGTTATCGCCGCGGCCTGCTAGCTGCATCTCGACTTGTGCAGCTCGTTATTAAATTAGAATCAACTAAATTAAATGAGAGTGTGCACGTGTGTGTACGTGTGCATGTATGTGTGCAAGTGTTCAAGCAGAAAATGAGCGCTGAAGCGCATCCAGGCAAGCAATGAGCAGTCAGCCCGCTCCCGCTCCCGCTCCCGCGACCATCGTTTGGGCAGCCAACACACAGAGGCCCCGTTCACGTGGCAAAGCATTTAATTGAGCTCTGCGCTAATTTGAAGGCAACGACGTGACTCTCATTGGCCAAAAGTGGGCGACAGCGGTTCAAGTGGGGCAAACGGGGCGTTGGCAGTGTTTGCAGCTGTTGTAAGACCTTTATGAGGGGGCGTGTCGCTGGTCAGATAATGCGTATTTAATGCGCTTTTAGCCAACAGGTAAAAGGCAATCACAGCACCAAAAAACAAAAACAAAAGCAAAAAAGCGTAGGGGCAGGTGTGAGGCGACCAGTGTTGAGTAATTAATGTTTATGCACCGTAAATCTGTCAGCTGCCAAATGCTGAACGCACCCACGAAAGCTGAACCAAATGCAAGCCAAATGTGACTCGCAAATCTCTGGAAAGAACATTTGCAAATAATCATTGAATTATAATTAAAAGCCCAATAATACAGAGCACGTTTCCACAGAATTTCAGCTATTTATAACCTATACCCATTAAAACTGGCTTCAAAGGGTATATCAGTTTTGTGCGAATTGTATGTAGGCGTCAGAAAAAAGCATCGCCAATCGCATCCATATTCTTCTTTAGCTTAGATATCACCTCCTAGTTTCATAATATAGATAACTGTTGATTTAGAGCCATGGTCTTCGAAGCATAATTGGAAAATTATTGCAGCTAAAGACGTCAAACCTGTTTCGTAGGCTGAGTCATAATATTGTCAGATTTACAATATTTCACATTCCAAAGACTTCCTCCTTGTGCCTGGCTATATACATACATTTTGGGTGTAGTACTTGAGCGCCGAAAACTTCTTAAATATCGAACAGAATAAACCGAAGTTATTCAAGATTTTAAGCCCTTTGTATAAAGATCTGTCTAAAGAAGTCAGTTGAAAGCTTTTTAACGGCAACTCTTCGCTAGAAACAGGGTATTAACTAGCCGGGCAATCGCGACTACATCCCTCCCCATTGTTTCATCTCATTTCGCATCAGTTTCCATCGGAGGCTTATGCACATGTCTAAACATAATTTCGGTTTGCAGTCAAAATGGAATGCATTTAGCAGATTTATAAATGGAAAATGGAAAACGTTTCGGATAATAATCGAAACAATTGCTCTTTGAACCGAGCAGAAATTTCATTTAAATTAGCCAAAAATAAAAGCAAAAGAACGTTTGCTATGTGAAAACGTATTTTTGGGCATATGAACAAATAAACAAATTAAATTGCTTTTGCCATGCTGCTTGAACCAGTTTATGAACAAGTTCGTGAGCCAGTCTGAAACTTTGCCTGGCTGAGCATCAAGCACACGATTGCAACTTTGCGGAGATTTTATAGCTATAGTTTAGAGTTTAATATCATTATTAAGTTTAATCTGTATGTTAGACAAAGCCGATTTAAGATGGAGTTACGAGCTCAGATTCTCGTTTCTTCAGTTGCCTGAATGACCAATTTTCTTCTGAGGTCGACAATCGTTCAGTTGTGAAAGTCAATTATTTAAAAATAAACAAATTTATGCTTTAAAGAGAAATTGAACTAGTTTTAATATATATAATATATCTAGTTCCAAGTTATGGGAAAAAACCATTTTTAATTTGAAGATTTAAAGTATTTTAAACATTTTTTAAGATATTTCAGTTATTCCCTTAGTTCTTGAGTTATGGACTTGAACCTGCTTCCTAGTTCCCGGTTGACTTAGCAGCTCATCTTATTCTCCTATTGATTTATTATTATTATTTTTAATTAATAATAATATTTTATTGTACACATTTAAAGCTAGCATTGGTTAAGTTCTTGGCTCGGCAGCAGAATACAAAGCCTCAACTGAACTTTAACGGTGAACCACCACGGGCTCACTTTCGAACTAGTTCGCCTGCATTTTGGCACTGCATTTTGGAGCTAACAATGAAAAAACTCATTAAACTAAAGTGTAATTTGCAGATCGACTGCATGTTTAACATTTAAAAGCATATTAATTGGAATACAAAAAAATATATTCATTTAATTGATAAGCTGCCAAAAATCCTTTTGAAATTGGCCAACAGCAGGCGAAATGATGCCACCCCCCGCTGCACCCCCCGCTGTGCCACCCGCTGTGCCACCCGCTGCGCCATTGCGATTATTTGTATAATTTATGCTGTGACAGAGACTGACTTTATCGCTGTCCCACCCCTAGAGCATTGCTATCCCTGTCTGTTGCTGTCTTTGGCACGCTTCTAATATGCAGCGCATTTTCCGCATTTTCCGCGAAACGCTTTGAAAGAACAAACAAAACATGTGCATAATTTATACGTATTATAAAAGGACCGCACGAACAGTTGCTCCCTGCATATACATACATACACATATATATATATATAAAAATATATATATTTATATAGAAAAAGAGAGCGAAGAGTCCAATCTGCCGACTAAATATAGTCCACAGCACCGTTGCCCCCCCCCCTTCCATACCGTGCGACTCCCCAAGGTGTCATAAAGAAGTTCGTGAGCTTTGCTTTAGCTATGCACAAATTTATTGTTGTATATTGCACAGAGGTCGCCATTATTTATAAGCCTGACTTCTTTACCCTGGCTGTGGCTGGGCCATGGGTTGAGTCTCTGACTGGGCTGTTAGATCATCTATCCAGCCGTAGGGGCGTGTCTGGCTCTCAGCTGATTGATTGCGTACATTCGATGTGGTCAAAGATGCAGCAAAGTGCAAATCGCAACCTTTTAACACAACCGTGCGCTCAAATGTATGCTACAGTTTTTTTTTTTAAAACTTTATTTTCGAAGTGGATGGAAGGTATATTTGCTTTGTGATATGTCATGTTTATAAGCCTGGAGATTCGTAAGCTACCCTTGCGCTAGCCTGCATAAGCCATGCAACAGTTACAGTTTGAGAGTCACACTTCTAGCACCAATAAGAGAGCTGCACATTTAAAGGTCACAGCTTAAGAGGCTAAGTTAAAGGGTTTTAGTTTAAGGGGCACAGTCCTAGGCTCACAGTTGAAGAGTCTTGATTGAAGTGTCACAGCTTTACAGGAACAGTTTTAGAGTCTATGAACAGGAGTCTTTGATCAAGCAAAATAATCTCAGTTAATACGACACAGTTTTAGAGTCCAATTTAAATTTTCATAGTTTTGGAGGCACAATTATAGAGAATTATTTTAAATGTTATAGTTTTAGGGGCACAGTTTTAGAGTCAACGTTAAAAGGTCTTACATAAAGTATCACAGTTTTCGAAGTTTAGCGTTTGAGTAAAACATAAGGTGGCATAGTTTTAGAGGCACATGGTATAGAAGCACAGTTTTATTGTCCAAGTGAAAGAACCTTATTTCAAATGTCACAGTTTTATAGTCGAAGCTAACGAATCTTATTTAAAGTGTCACATTCTAAGATGCACAATTTTACTGGCTTATTTCAAGTGTTTCAGTTTTAGAGGCACAGCTTCAAGATCAACATTAGAGCGGTATTTGAAGTATCACAGTTTAAGATGCACAGTTTAAGGGTCCAAGCTATAGAGTCTTAATTAAAGCAGGACAGCTTTAGAAGTAAGGTTTTGAAGAACACGTTTAAGTATCATTGTTTTAGGGTCTTATTGCATGAGTCACAGTTTTAGAGGTACAGTTTAAGAAGCACAGTCTTAAAGCTTAAGCACAACTGTCATAGTTTTTGAGTCCTATTGCAAGGCTCACAGTTTTTGAGGTATAACTTTAGTCAAACGGCGTATGGGACTGAGCTTCTTGCGAACCAAAGCCGCAGTTTTGGAGTCCTGGTTTTGGAGTCACAGTTTTAGAGTCACTGTCTATAATCAGGCAAGCTCGATCCCAACTGTTTTCAGTTGTTATTGCAGAGCAATGCGTAGCCAGGAGACTTCGACAGCAACAATTTTCCTTTCCCTTATCCTTATCTCTTTCTTTCTCTCTCTCTCTCTCTCTCTCCCTCTCTCTATTTGTCTCTATCGGTTCGTGTCTGTCTTTCTCATTTACAAGTCCATTGAAATACAACAAATTTATCGATTAGTAACTGTCAGAGAAATGCCAACGGGGCACGAAAGCAAATTGGAAATGACAGACAAGCGGCAACAAATATCACATCTGGCCAATGTATATGTGCGTGTGTGTGTGTGTGTGTGTGTGTGTGTTTGCGTGCGTGACTGTGTGTGCAGGTAAAGTTCGACACACCACGCTAGCTACAGCCCCCTCATACATGCCCCTAGATTGAGTCAACAAACCAAATCGCTGAAAGGGAGTAAAAAAAAATCATTGGAAAACTTTTGCGCCAGCGTTTATGGCGTTCAATTTATAGCTGAATATGTGTGTATAAGTGTGTGTGTATCACGCAGTGCATAAGCTATATATGTGTATGCAACTACCACGCCTGCCACACACATAAACACACACACACACACACACACACACACACACGCATGCGGGCAGATAGAGCTGATTATTTATGGTTAGAATTCTTTTGGGCTTCAACTTTTAGGCAGGCAGCAAAACTTTTGTTTTTGTTGTAGTTGTTGTTGTTGCAGCTGCTGCTGCGACTAGTGTTGCATGCCACAGATATGTGCATAAGCAGTTTATATCAAGCTTTAGGATTGGGTGTCAGCGAGCAGCTCTTCAGTCGAACGCCAAACATGCCCCATATCGATATCCTTTTTTTTTTCTTTGGCTGCTGCAAGAGGCAGCTAATGCGTGTGGGCGGCAAGGGGCATGGAAGCGTTAAGGGGGGGCTTAGCAGCTAATGCTATGTATGTCATGCAACTGTGAAGCTCAATGGACAACAAGCGCAGCCTTTAACAGTTTATGTTAAGGCATTGTCGCATTTACAGCGTCACTTTTACATTAGCCGTAACCTAACATGCTTGAAATGTTTATTCTTTTTCACGGTTTGACCAAGGTTTCCATGTTCAAAGGACCGTGCTTTAGTTAGACCCTTGGTGCTTATTGTACAACTGAGATCGATAGCTTTAAACGCAATGCTGCGTTCGATAAACGAAATATCAATAAAATTACCGATAGATTTGGATGTCCTGTAAATCTAGCTTTACTTCAAAAAAAAAAACGATACATTGAAGTAATGATCGATTTGTCTTGAGATGTTACAAATCGATAAATGCGGCACCAGTATCGATATCTTTTAGCTCAGTGCAATGCTGCGTCTGTTGAGCTATAAATCGTATCTATCTATATGCCTAGCATTATTCTGAAATGTAACTTTCCATTGATGTGATTATCGATTAATTTTAATTTTTATTACTATTTGTCAATTTTAGATGAAATAATTCAGTATATTTTATGATACCCTCGATATGTATAAATCATTAAAGAAGACATTCGCGACTCTGACACTTACATATATATATATATATATATATATGCGTAATCAGTATCAGCATCAGAGTCAATATAGTTCAGTCCATCTACCATTAAATTTCAAGGTTTCATTGAGAAACTGCAGAGCTCTTTCTTGTTTTTCCTCTTAAGACCAAACTCGCCTTTAATTTATACAACCCCAATATTAACCTGTACCTCGTTTTTTCTTTTTAAAAATTGCTTTGAGTAGGGCTTAGCTTGGGCTGCTTTGTAAGCTGTCGTATTAAAGCTATCGTATCAAAACTTATTTTTAACCTTATTTTAAATTAAAGCTTTGAACTATTTAAAAGATCTCAAGATTGTGGTAGGAAAATAAGCTAAAACAATGCAACTTATTTTATGGACACAAAGAAATATTTGTTAAAATATTTTAGATTTGTTTTTTTATTTCTTAAGCTTTGAGAAGGTGTTACTAATCTTCAATTTATGTTTGAAATATTTAAATATATTATTTTAATGTTATATAACATAAGTTTTTTCTAATTTATTGTAAGAAAATAGAATTCCATGTCAAATTTACATATTTAACCATCCAATTATACTTATTGTATATGGCAATTTAAGTTCTTTAGAGTGAAACTATTTTGTAGGCGAAAGATATCTGAGCTTTGTGTAGAAATTATTTAAGTTTTTGGTATTTAGTTGAACGATTTTCATTTTGAGATATTCATATGTGGCTTGTGGTAAATGCGAAGACACACGTGACTTACGTGGCGCACACGGCGTATACGCAATTAGGGCAAATATATGGAAGAAATCTAAGAGACGGCAGATGGGGCAAAGGAGCTCGACAAAATCTAGCGAATGCAGCTGGCAATTAAAATAGTTTTGCACAAATTGGGATTACAAGAAGAGAAAGATATAGTGCGGGGCGGACAACTGGCTGCGGTGAGGTGCGGGGCAGTGATGCAGTGAAAATGCATGAATGAAAACAAGCACAAATGAAATTGAATATGTGAATTTGCATATTTATTGCATTAAAATACATTTGCTAATGGGAATATCACACATAAATAACACAGAAGCAAGGCTAAAAACATAACCACAAAATATCAAATGCAATCGAAAATAACGAGATAACGAGAGAGAGAGAAAGAGAGAGAGACAGCCAGAGAAATGCTTGTGTGTTATCAACAACGAATGCATATTTAAAGCTCCTTTTGTCAGCAGTCTGAAAGCAAAAGTTGGGAATAGGCATAGAAATTAGGCGAGCCAGCGAGCCATTCGATACGAGCCACTGAATAAATAACTATGAGGATAATTAACCCACGACTGTCGAATAATTGACAAATCAATGGCCAAATCAACTTCAATGGGGGAGAGCCCCATTCCCATTCGATAGGCATATATAAGCGCAACAAAATGGCCGGACACTAAATGCTGGGGTCGACTGAAAAGTTACCTCGCAATGCTTTTGCTTTTTATCGATAGTTTTATCGATTTGATGGAGCTTACTTTCAAAATGTTGGCAGAGAATTGTCAAAATTCTATATGAATAAAATATAATCGATTCTATTATCGATACTTCGCTTTTGCTTTTAATCGATTGTTTTATCGATTTGATGGGATTTTCTTTTAAATTGTTTGCAGAGATTTGTCGAAGTTCTCTTCGAATTAAAGTAAACCTAATATTACTTTTAAATATTATTTTCCATTCATGTGATTATCGATTTATGCTTATAGTCTTTTAATATGACAAATTGTTGCCGATAGAATTATTAATAAACTTCATGAATGGTATCGATAGGTTCTAGCTAAATGCAATGCTGCGTCCGATTAACTCTTTATGAATACAACTATCGATACATTTGGTTGTTCTGTCAACCTAACATTACTTTCAAATATAACTTCCCATTTACGTGATTATCGATTTATGCTTATTGCTTATAATTATTAATAAGCTTCATGAATGCAACTCTGGTATCGATAGGTTTTAGCTTAATGCAATGCTGCGTCAAATGTTACTTTCCATTGAAGTCTTTATCGTTCTGTCTTATTAAACATATTTTGAAAGAACTTTCGTCATAAATGACAAATGCTATAAATTCAAATCTGATACTGACAGACTTAAAAGCAATGCTGCGTTCAACAAACTATGTATCATATCTTATCTGAATACCTTGCAAAACTTTCAAATATAACTATCAAATTTTTTTTGGATAGATCAAAAAAATAAATTCGATTAATGCAACACTCGTATCTATAGCTTTTGGTTCAATTGCATAGCAAACAAATATTTCGCATTGTTGTATTTGCAGCCTAAAGAAAAAAGGCTGAACAATTGGAACCTGGACACATGCAGAACTATTCCAACTCAATTAAATATTGAAGAATGTTAATTGAGGCAACAATGTGCTTAGCCCACCCTCGCATAATTAATATGCACATTATTTAGTTGAGTTTTTAAGAGTTTCTAGAATACGCTTGCGGCGTGTCAGGCTGCCAGTTTGGACATGTTAAAAGGGACATAGCGACTGGGAGTACGATTTGGGTGATTGGCGGAGTAGGGGGCTGGTTGGTTGAGGGTTGGGGGTTGGGGGTTTGGGGTTGGGGTTTGGTCATGCGGTTGGGGCTTTGGAATAAGTTTTTGGGTTTTGCTCTCTGTGCTGTGAAGCATTTGACCAACTTCCGTTGGCCTCCGTTTTCAGCAATGCCCCAAAATGAGGAAATTGCAAAAGCCAGGACAGACACAAGAAGAGCGAGAGTGGGGTAAAGAGAGAGGAAAAGAGCGATAGAGAGAGAGAGAGGGACTCATATGCCCGGCACCAATTTAAGCAACAACAGCATTGCAGCAAGCGTCTTGTGCTTGGCTCTGAGATGCCCTAGAAAATAAAAGAATTAGGGCAAACTTCGAAAACGAACTTAGAGGAAGTTTGGTTGAGACAAGCCACGAAATTTATAAAAAAAAATAAAGAAAAAAAAGTAAAGTGAAGCTTTTAAAGTTGTTGAAATGCAGCTGCAAGCAATCAAATGTTTTCAACTCAATAAATTGACATAAAGCTCGCATTGAGCTGAGAGAGAATCGCAGTAAATATTTATTTGAGCTATTTAAATTATATAAAAGAGTTTCAGCTGACAGAAAACAAAATTTTTAATTTGAATATGTTTTGTTTTTTGCTTTAGTAAATGTATAAAACATATCATCATATTAAAAAACTAATTTTTGATCTGCCAACTGAAACTCTTTTATATAAGTTGCCCTTTTTTTAGCTTAACCTTAAGGCGGGGCATTGTTTTTTTGATCATTCCATCAAAAAAGTGTATGGAATTCAACGAAGCACAACCTGGGCTAATGGACGTGGAAAGCCTGATTATCTAGCCGAACCTTAAGTCAGAACATTGGTTTGAATCTCTGTCTACATCAATTAAAGAATTTAAGTTAGTTTGAAGAACCAAAGCACAACCTGGCTTCACAGACGTAAGAAAAACAGATTTTCTAGCCGAACCTTAAGACGGGTCATTGTTTTGAACCATTTTCTCATTAATTTAAAAAAACAGTTAGACATAAAAAGCCTGCTTTTCTAGCCGAACCTTAAGCCCGGACATTTGTTTGAACCATGCACCAAACTATCGAATACGTTTACTGGAATTTTGTGGACTGGCTTTGAAAAGTATTTATTTGACAATACAACATTTGATCCCTTTCTTATGCACTGAAAATTTCAAAAGGTGATTTTCCATTTGTTAAAGAGGAGATTGCTTTCTACTACCATACTTAAGATATGGGCATACTTATTTATTTTCAGCTGCAAGTCGAATTAAAAACAACAAAAATCTGGCTACGTTTTGAGTTCTTTAAGTCACATTTGATGCGGACTAGCATATTATGTATCGCAATTTTGGTAACTTTCTAAGCAAGTTTGTTTAATGGGCCGCAGCTAATATACCTAATTGGGCGCCAAACAAAAACTAAGGGTATTTAAAAAAAGTTAGTTCGTAAAAAGTTTTTTTCTCTGATATTTGTTTTTTTTTTTGTAGTTTTGCTTTGCTTTGCTCGCCGCACAAAACTCGCACACAATTTTCAACTAATTGTCCTGACTTAATATGCCCGACTGTGTGTGTGTGTGTGTGTGTGTGTGTGTGTGTGTGTGTGTGTGGGTCAAAGAGAGATTGAAATTCATAAAAGTGCAAAGGTTACAAAGTTGCTATTGCCACTTTGTTGTTGCTGCTGCCAGTTGATGTTGTTGTTGTTGTTGTTTTGCGAGTCTCGCACGCAACTTTATATACCCTGAACCCATTGAAATTGACTAAAGGGGTATAGCTCTTTGTGCAAATGCATGTAACAGGCAGGAGAAAGGCATCTTCGAGCTCATAAAATAGGCGTATTCTTGCCCAAGCCCGCTGATCTCAGAGACTTTGAGAGCGGCAGATTGGGGAAAGTGAACGTTGCTTTTCCTATTGTCCACTCCATTTCGAACGATTGAATGAAACATGCTTTGCTTCTATGCAATCGACAAACATCGATAACGAACTTCTGGTGTTTGACCGTACTTTCGAGTTGCTTAGAAGCACTGGAGACACGAAATTTGCTTTGCTTGCAAAGATTTCTAATGCCATATATCACTTTATACAAATCTCCCCCTGTTTCATCTAAAGTAATATGAAAAGTTATTTTTTAAGGTATAGTCCTTGACGTATTGATCATTTTCTAATGCGCTGTAGATTTCGGAAGATCGGACAATATACACCGAATTATTATTCAAGAAGGAATTGCCCAAGGACTAAGGGAAGTGGATACAATGAAAGAGGAGGCCAGCCGCTGCATTCAGGGCTCAGCTTGTGGCTTGCGTGTCTGTGTATACTTTGCATGTGTACAGAAAGAAGCGAGAAAGTTTGCAATGAGTGTATCTCCAGGTCGAGCACACCCGACTGAAGAGCTCCTCGGGTTATTGCTTTTTTTAGTTGCTGTCGCTTTTGTGCGGCTTGCCACGTGGTCGCTGCTGGGTGGGCACAGATAATTGGCACACACACACACACACACACACACACACACACACACGTAAACACACACTCGCTCACCTATACACGGGCCACGCTTCACTGCGCCCAAGTAGCAAGGCAAATAAAAAGAGATATAACAACAACAAGAACAAAACTATACCAAAACATGTTCTTGTTGCTGCGCCGTCGAAGTTTGTCACCTTGTTGTAGTTGTTGTTGTTGCTGCCAAGTTTTACAATTAATTTACGACAATTTAAATTTAAGTGCATATTTTATAACGCTAACAACAGCAACAAAAGCAGCGGCAACAACAACAAACCGGCAGCAATTACAGCGGCTGCCCCAAAAAGAATGCAGTATTTTTTTTAAACGCAAGCCCTCCATGTTTTGCATTCCTACGGCAAATTGCATGCAGTTGTAACTGTGTGTGTGCGTGTGTGTGTGTGTTTAGTTTTGTGTACTTCTAATTTCACATAGTTGCTGCTGCTGCTGCTGCTGCTACTATTTTGTGTTTTATTTTTGGCTTGCTTAATGCCATTAAAACTTTTTGTCTAACAGACCGAGAACCGGCAACAACGACAACGACAGCAACAACAACAAACAGTGGGAAGTGGTGGTGGTGGTGAGGGGGGGGGGGGGGTGGTACCCGCTGTGCTGCACGCTGTGGCATAGCCAGGGGATGAGCCATGTTGCTTGAGCGGCGGCACAAAAAGCTGCTAACAATGTTGCTTGTTATTAACATTTATAGTTTCGTGTCGAAGTCGACTAGACTCGACTCGACTCGACTCGACTCCAGTTGGGTCTGCCTGTCTGTGTGTGCCTGTGTGTCTGTGTGTGTCTGTGTGTGGGTGTGTTCAAAAATTTGTAAGCTGTCTGCCTGGCTGCAGCGGCAGCTTTAACTGTGGCTGCGCCTGCGGCTGCAACACGCCTGGACGTGTCATTCAAAGTTCGATTTGCGTTGTGTTGCACGTTGCATAAACTGAGCGCGCTGGAAAAGCGTATTGCCTGCAACATTTGTGGCACGCAGCGGGCAGCTATCGGCCGTGCCCCCTCTTAAACGACGAAGCATTGCGCGACCAACATTTAATTAAGCTAAGTGCATGCCCCAAAAAATCAATGAGCCCCAAACAAAATAGCCCTCGCTGCTTAATGGGGCCCCGCCCCAACTGGCTTGTGCAACAATGTGCCCCATCCAAGCTGGCCAACGTGCGGGGCGGATAACGTGCCGCATGGGGCAACCAGTTGAAGCTGCAGCAACACCTGCAAAGCCACAAAGCCACAAAATTATATGCCCCGCGCTCACAGCAGACTATTGGCAACTGTTTGTTCAACCATAGAAATATGGCTAATATAGACCTTATCATAAAGGCCTTCCATTTTATGCTGAAAGACGAGCGCATACTTTTGGTACAGTGCTCACTCGAAAATGCAAACCAGCAGAGTTGTGAATTCGATTGGAATTAACAACTGTGAGATTTAAATATTGATACGTCTTGAATCCAAGTCCTATTATATCATAGAGGCAGATATCTTCAAGCCAAAAGAGAACATACATATATTTCTGATCAGTATCTGATCGGCTAAGTCAGCATATGCAGGTCCGTCTTTGTTTCGCTGTTAAGACTATAAAGCTTTCTATACCCATAAGATGTGTCTTCTTGTTATGGGCAGTACATATGTGAAAATCAGCCGGATCGAGTATACCTCTATAGACAGAATCGCTCACAAATATCTTGACTACCTTAAAAAGAAGTTTATCAAAGTCTTATCCTAAGAAATCTTATCAATATCGAGCTGCCACATCATATAGCTCTATAGAAAGAATCGCTTGAAAATTTCCTGTTTCTTTCCACATTATCTTGACCAAGCACAGCGATTGTGAGCTCCACAAATATGTCGGTCGACTTTGTCACAAACTTTCTATACGAACAATCGGGCCAAGTTAAAGCTTTTGCACAAAAGCAAGTTAAAGTTTGAAGAACCTACAATCGTGGTTCTAGCATTTCTTGTTTTAAATGTTTATTTTTTTCAAGTCATTAGTTCTTATTGGATCTTAGCGATGCGTTCATACATACGGAGAGACGAAAGGACTGACAGACGGGCTAGACATGGCTAGATCGACTCGGCTATTGATGCTGACCAAGAATATATACACTTTATGGGCTCGGAGATGCTTCTGCCTTCTGCCTGTTACATACATTTACACAAAACCATTTTTAATAGATTCAGGGTAAAAAAAATGTTCAACCTGTTCACAATATCTGAAGGCAGGCAAAAACTTGTGAATCTCATTTAAAGTGACGTCAAAGAAACAACTTTTTGCCGAGTTGAACCCATAATAGTTCATGTACTGTACTTTACTCCCAGCCAATGTTAGCTAACTCTTTAAAGGACATTTAATTTTGCTTTAAGTTTGCCAACGAGAGAAAGTGACATGAAGTATGCGGTTCGCGATCTCGGCGGATACTTATTAATGCATTTCCTGTCGATTTCGCAATGCAGTTAACTCCATGAATGCTGGTTGGCAAATAAAAAAGAGATTATCTCTAGCAAAATAATCTGCTTTTCGCATTAAAAGATGACTACACGGCAGAGCTGCAAGCGCTCATGTGTTTCACAGTTTACAAATTCGCATGAATTAATTGATTTATGCAATTTGCAAAAATGTAATTACAAAGTTGTTTTCAATTCAATAAAAAACATGTTGAGTGCACGCGAAAGCGGAATTTATTGAATTAAAATATAAATAAATGGGAAAAAAAAACTCATAAATAATTCCCGGTTTTTCCCCGTTCACCTGTCGGTCGGTCCGACGTTCAGACAGCTAAGTTAAGCGGACTCTCGCCCACATTTACGGCAACCTTGTAGTTGTTATCCATTGAAACTAGCTCTAATGGTTAGTCTAGACAAATAGATTTACATACATATATTTGGATATTTAATCTTAGGTATTTAGTAAATGTATTAACGAGAATTTTTAAATATTTTTTGTTTACCATATTGCATCAGAAAAGAAAGTGTACGCAAAAAAAGTGTTATTTTGTAGCATAGTCTTATTGCCAGGTGTAAATCAAACAAGTTCCTTCTTCTTCCGACAGGCGATAGGTATAAAATGAAAAATACTTTATATATATATATATACTATTCTAGAAGCTACATGTCAAGTTTGGTGACTCTAGCTCATATTATTTGCCAAAATTGTTCGAATAACAGGATTTCTATATCGATTTTTATCGATTACTTGGTAACGGTGCAAGTTATCGAATATCGGAAAAAAACTCGATCTGCGCGAGCACTAGGAAGACCTACAGCTAAAATTTCAAGTCTCTAGATCTGATAGGTTCTGAGATCCTTGCGTTCATACATACGGCCGGACGGACGGACGGACGGACAGACGGACAGACAGACAGACATGGCTAGATCGACTCGGCTGTTAATGCTGATCAAGAATATATATACTTTATGGGGTCGGAGATGCTTCCTTCTGCCTGTTACATACATTTGCACAAATACTTAATACCCTTTTTACTCTTGTTCAATGGGTTTAGGGTATAAAAAATAACGGTTAAAAGGCCTCGATAATGATAACTGGTAGAAATGTCTGATGCAAAAAGTCGTGAGAACTCAAGAGGCTGAACTGCATTCGGTTTCAGTCAAGTATTGCCCTATGTCATTGACTAATTGGTTAAATCGCGATCGCGCCGGAGACTTTTTTCCTCAGTTGCCTGATGTAGTCAACTCAACAAAAAATGGCCGAAACGACAAAAAAGAGCTCTACCAAAAACTATTTTTTTTTTAGCAAAATATACATGTATGTGTATATTTTACCCTTGGCATAATTAAAAAAAGCGCAAGCGCTCATGTGTGCTTATATTTTTTGATGGCTCATATTAAATTAACTTTTCAGTTTTTTTTTCATATTTTCATATTTTTTCGAAAAGCAAACGAATTTCAATTTATTCAATTTACAATTTCAAATGAATTTATACATTTGTTAAACTTGTAAAGCGAAACTTTTTGATTTTAATTTTTGTTAGTTTTTGTTTTTTTTTTTCGCTTTTCAATTTTTAAACAAATATTCTGTTTGTTGCGAACGGGAATAAAATGCATGGAAAACGAAATGGTCTGGCACGGCGAATATTTAATGCCCTTTCGCAGATATGCGAGAAAAGTAAGTAAGTGCTGAGTTTGATGTAAAAATATCTTGGAACTCATTTTACGATCGATTCTTCCTATGCAACTATATAATATAGTAGTGGGATCTTGGCATGACTCGGCACATATATAAAGAGCATAGTATGATAAATAAATGCTAAAACAGTTTTCATATAAGTATCTCCTTTTCGATCGGTCGTTCAGTTAGCTATATTGTCAAAAGACAAATGGAGAGTGGGTTAAGATAGGATATGGTATATAAGATAGTAGTACAGAATGGGAGAGTAGTATAGATAGTATAGATAAACGCATGTTGATTACTAGCAATAAGAAATTATCGAAAGTCTGATTTGTGATGTTGGGCAGCCAAAGTATATCAAAGTCAAAGTATATTTATCCAATATAAATTCTAATAATAAATAATCCAAGTGATGGAATGTATAAAAAACCATCCTGACAAATAAATACATTTTGTGACAATAAAATGTTTTATATATATTTAGGGATCATAGTGAAACTTATTAATGCCAATTTTGGTCACGATATATGGATAAACAAAAGAGTTTTCCATACAAGAACCAACTATATCAAAGAAACGATTGATCGAAAAGTAGTTTTGTTTTTTTCTGTATGGTAGGTACTTTTTCAACGATCGTTCCCATGGCAGCCATATGATAAAGTTCTCCGATCTGGTTGGTTCTGATATATGCACTGCCCAAGACAGAAAGACGGACCTATACAAGTTCTTGAGATAGCCCTAAATCCGATAACAAGTTCTTTTAGGAGCACACAAACGGACGTCGGGATAAGGCTATATCAACTGGGCTGTTGCTGCTGATCTGGAATATATATAATATATGGGATCAGAGATGTCTCCTTCTAGGCGTTACACATTTCATAACTAACTTATATAACCCTCCACAAGGGTATAGAAATATATTATGTGTATTCGCTGACATATTTGTGTGTGTGTGTGTGTGTGTGTGCGTGTGTGAACTGCAGTTTTGAAGGCTTTATGAAAACCAACTGCTATCCTTTAACTAATTTGATTAGTATAGTTTGATTGATGTAAAAAATTGCAGCAGGACATCAGCTGGAGAAAAAGTTGCTTGGATCTGTGCAGCGAGAAATCTGGATTAAGCTCTGTTCGAATGGTTGTGGGTTTTTATACCCTTGCAGAGGGTATTATAATTTTGTCGTGAAATGTGTAACGCATAGAAGGAGACATCTCCGACCCCATAAAGTATATATATTCTTGATCAGTATCAACAGCCGAGTTGATATAGCCATGTCCGTCTGTCCGTCTGTCCGTCTGTCCGTCTGTCTGTTTCTATGCGAACTAGTCTCTCAGTTTTAAAGCTATCTTTATGAAACTTTGCAGAATTCCCTCTTTCTGTTGCACGCAGCTCATATGTCAAAACCAGCTGGATCGGACCACTATATCATATAGCTGCCATAGGAACGATCGGTCGAAAAGTAGGTTCTTGTATGAAAAACATTTTTGTTTATAAAGTTATCTTGACTAAACTTTGTATTTATTAGTTTTACCACGCTCCCCATATATATGCAAAATCCTATTAAGATCGGACCACTATATCATATAGCTGCCATAGGAAAGATCGGTCGAAAATTAAGTTTTTGTATAGAAAATTTTTATGTGTTTCAAGATATCTTAACCAAACTCGGTATTTATTAGTTTTACTACGGTCCCCATATATATGCAAAATTCTATTAAGATCGGACAACTATATCATATAGCTGCCATAGGAACGATCGGTCGAAAATTAAGTTGTTGTATGGAAACCTGTTTTGTTTTTCAAGATATCTTAACCATACTCGGCATTAACTATTTTCCCTGTGCTTCTTAGATACGGGCAAAGCACTATGAGCATTTTGAAAAGGTTGGGTCTGCAAGGGTATTAAATCTTCGGTGTGCCGAAGATAGCACTTCTTTCTCGTTTTTTGTTGTTGTAATTTTTTATGGCCAAAAAGCACACACACACACACACACACACACGCTGGTACATTGGTTGGTTTTATGTTAATTTTTATTGCTCGCTGCTTGCTGATTTTTATTATGCTTCTGTTGCATGTTGTTGTTGCTGCCATTTGAATTAATTTGATTTGTTTTCTGCTCATTTTTTTTTGGTTCGTTTGTTATTTCTGGTTGGTTGTTTATTTATTTTTGCTTAATTAGACGCGGCGCTTGTTGTTGTTGAATTTCGCTCTTTCAACAGCGCAGAATTCCAATTTCACACACGCACACACACTCTCACACAACAAACACACACACACGCACACACACACACACTTGTACACACAATCATAGGCAGTTCGCCTAAATACACGCAAAGCTATTCCTTGTCCTTTCTCTTTTTTCTGTTGTTGTTGGCCCGACTAAAGCCAGCCGCAGCGAAGCGCACAGCTAAACGGAATCCGCTTTTGGTTCTTTTTTTGGAATCGGGTTTTAAGTTGGGTTTACCCCAGCCAACAGTCTGCCACTTGCTGGCCAAAAGCAGCGCCGCAGTCGGCGCAGATTCCAATTGGCGACTGCTTTGTTGAAGGTCGCAAATGCGATTCGGAATTTGACAGCGAATACGCGAGTGCTTCAAAATCAATATTGTTGCCTGAGTGCTGCCTCTGCTGCTCCCTCTGCCGCTCCCTCTGCTGCTGCTTCTTTTTCTTCTGCTCTTTTCTGTTTTTTTTTTTTTTTATTTTCGTATATTTGCAAACATTTTTGAAATTTAAATGAGTTTGCGACTGGTTGAATTTTTAGCTGGTTCCTCGGTTTGTTTATAAAACTCTATTTTCTCTGTCAACATAACCAAATTTGCAATTTCACAACGCGCAGCTTTAAGCAATGGCCATGCTTTCACTTTAAACGCTTTGCAGCACTTTTTTAACCAGTTCCAGTTCCAGTTCCAGTTCCAGTTCTTCAAAGTGTTTCGGCCAATAGCAGCGTTTAGCTAAAGAAGATGTTGCCTTTTTTGTTCTTATTTTAAAGAACAGCAAAATCTGGTCCTGAGTGGTTTTTTCTTTTCTGAGAAAGCTTTACTTTAATGCAATATTTTTTTAAAAGGCATTATTTGCAAAATTTAATTTGTTTTTAAATAGTCTGCATTGAGTGGAATAAAATATGTAGACATGTATAAACTTAATCTAAATGTATTAAAGTGTTTTTCCAGACTTCGCAAATGGTAAAGTCTAGAAATCTTTGATTTGTCGAGAAGCAACTTGAACTTATTTCGGGTGTTCACTTAAATATTTTGGAGATTGGGAGCTTAAGCTTAAGTGGAATATAATGCTGGTTAAGTTTGGAATAAAAAGCGCGCTGACAAGCAGGCAGTCGCCGGTTCAAACCCAGCAGCAAATTGTCTTTTCTATCGTGTGTATATCACAAAGGAAAAAGCAGTAAGAAGAAACTGAAGCATAGACGCCATGCAATACTATACATATGAGCCGAGCAATGCCGGGTCACTCAGCTCAGCTTAAAAAAAGTTTAATTGCAATATTAATAAGTGTAAGGCATTGATTCGAACCATAAACCGAACATATGTGTTGGGTAATGATGCAACACAAGCTGAACCACATGCTGAACCTATTTTTGAACCGATTCATTTCGCAAATAATAGAGTTATTGAACAACTCTGACAAAAATGTAATGTTGCCTTACAATTTGAGTAACAGAAAATTCAATTCCGTCGATTCAATTTAAAATTCAAATTGCCAAGTCTTGAAATTGGAATTCATGCGAACCGCTTTTTGAACTAGTGCAAATATAAGAAAGGCAATTGAGCTGAAAAGATGGGCGTATAACAAGGCCCACGACATTATGGCTAACAAAACCTGATGCTAAATGGTTTGCCTGCGGGGCCAAGGGGGGGCTGTGTGGCATGTGAGACATGCCACTTGCCTGCCCCCGCAGCGTGCCGCATTTGAATGCCTGCATAATTAAAAGCGATGCCTCGACTTCAATTGATTGGCCCGCGGCTAGTGCAGCTGCTATGCTTACTTGCTTGGGGCGCTTTGAGGACGGGATGATGGCGAAACGGACGGGGCGAGGGGGGCACGGTAAGCTGAAAGCTCAGCTGCGACGGGCGATTGCAGCGTCAAATGGAATCGCAGCGCAACGAATCGCAGCCAAATCGAATTTCTATTTAAGCAATAATAAAATGTCTCGTGAAAACGGTCCGCTGACTCGGGCGCTGCCACGCCCCTCGCCCCGGATTATTCACATGTACTTGTATATAGGGATATACAAAATACATATACATAGATATACATATATATCTATCTAGAACTTGTTGCGATATTTTAGTGCAGAGCGAGTTTATGCTTTGGCAATTTTTTATTGCTTTTTCTTTTATTTGGTTTTTCGGGTTCGCAGGGATTTGAATAGGTTTTGCCCCAAAGACGCGCCACGCCACGCCCCGCACCGCCCGCAGATCTGCTGCGTTTGGTGGTTTCCTTTGAAGTCAGGTGCCTGAAAGCAACGAATTGGTGGGGCCATGCTCCTGCTGTGCGAGAATAATGCGAACAAGTGGATGAAAATGTTTGACACGGATAAAGCAAAGTGCATGCTGAGTTATCCCTGGCCGGCTGCTGTGTGCGTGTGTGTGTGCGTGTGTGTGTGTGCGTGTGTGTGTGTGTGTGTTGGTTGATTTGTCGCTGTGTATGCCGTGCTGTGGCCTGTCTTGTCGCTGCTTCCGTTTCCGCAGTTGCTTGGCCTTTGGGCGCAAAATTTGAAAATAATTTACAATGACGTCATCGTTGCATGCAGCATGCAAGTGGCAAGTGGCAAGTGGCATGTGGCATGACACATGACAGCCAAAAATGGCTTCAGCCACAGCATCAATTCCTGCTGCCAGCGCCTGCATAAATGCTATGCTTATATAACAATAAAGAGGGCAACCCTGCACCCGGCACCCGGCACTCGGCACTCGGCGCCCGGCAGGACGGGGCCCACGGTGCGTATGCTTGACCTTCAAATTGGCGGGCCGATCAATAAGTTCTTGTACTGGCTTCTTCTTCATTTCACTTTATTTCCTTTCTCTTTTTTTTGTTTTAGTTTTTATTTTGTTATTTCGACTGCTTGTTGAGTCGTAAAAAGAATTACGCAAAGGCCAAGTGTAAAAATTGAGCGCAAAAATAACAAGAGAAATGCAAAAAAAAAAAAAACAAAAGTGAAATAAAAATAAACTGGGAAGGGAAGGCGGGAGGCAGGCCACAGCCAAGGTGTGTGTGTGTGTGTGTGTGTGCTGTGCTTGTTTCAAATTAAAATCACGCAGCGCACGTGAAGCCTATGCACACACACACACACGCACACACACATAGACTCTATGGGTCACGGCATATTAAAAAATAGAGAAAACCCAAAAACTCGCCGCAGTGCGTAACTTTTGGCCATGCCTTAAGCTGCTGCCTCTATACATCAAACACACACACGCACACACACGCACACACACACACACACGCACACTACCCACTCCCCTCACACAGCCTCTGCCCTGCCCTGCGCTGCCCTGTTTCCTGCTATGCTGCCAAAAAAATATGTGCCACAAAAAGGTTTTGGCCAGCAAATAATTTGTAGCGCCCAGTCAGCAGTTGAACTGGAGAATAGAACAGACAAATGCAAAGTTAATGGCCAGGCAGAGAATAACAGAGACACTGAGCAAGAGAGAGAGAGAGAGAGAGAGAGAGTGCGGGGAGGAAGTACTATATATGCATAGAGAGGAGTAGGCTTTGGTGTGCTAGTTGTGCAAAGACAAGACTTGCAGCCTAGTCAAATTGTATCAGGCAAGAGATATGTCAGCAGAGAGCTTAACAGCAAGTCGACGAGAGTCCTGGATACCCTGCAATAAGTGACAAGGAACTTTAACTAATTAAAAACACAACCAATACGCAGACAAGAGACTTATATGCCATACACTCACACACACACACACACACACTCACGCAAGCACAAATGCACAGCTGAATGTGTAGAGTTGCCAACCTTGTTTCATGCTCTGTAACAGGGTGTGTGGCCAGTCTTAAAGAATGCCAACTGATGAGTACGAATATATTGATTCACATGTTTTAGCATTTTTACATTCATACATAAATGCAAATGCATGTCTAGGGTTGCCACCTTGAACATTTATATTAAAGCTTGAAGCATTGTTTCACAATTTTGGGCTGTATTAATTATAAAAGCATTTGATGTGTAAATACTATTGCATATGTAGAGTTGCCACACTTGATGAATATTGACTCTCGCATAGGGTTGCCACTTTGAAAATAGAAAATGTTCCCAAAGTCGCTTTTTAGAGGACTGTTTAACAAATTTGATCTATGTAAAGCCTATAATCGCTTACATATTTTTTTAATTGTTGATCCTATTGAATGTGCAGAGCTGCCACAGTTATAAAATAACGATTATCGAATAGGAATGAATATTTATTATATAATTTGGAGTATTGTTCAACAATTTATGGCTATATAAATCCCATAAAAATTTGCATGTTTACTTATTTAAATACTGTTTAATGTATAGAGTTACCACAGTTGCAAAAACCCGAATTTCAAGCAGTGTTGCCACTTTGAAAATTTATGTTCTAATTTGAAGTATTGCCATGTTTACTTATAATGTATAGAGTTGCCACAGTTGCAAAATAACGACTATCAAATAGTGTGCCTAAAATCACATTTTAAAGTATTGTTAAACACCTTGGGGCTATAAAAGGCAACACACGCATGCAGCATCGCATGTATAGAGTTGCCAGGAGTTACCGAATGCCGTAAACTAGGCTCTTCACTGTTGTATAACTGTTCAAAGCACTTTTAAGGTGCGTTTGCTCAAATTGTAGTTGCAGTTGAGTAGAGTTGCCGAAGCTTAAACAGATTATTTATGTAAGAAATACTTTCAGCAAGGCAAACAGTCACATAGGTAATTAAATCTACACACATCTCTATAAATAATAATAGCCCAGCTCGAGTCACAGTCAACAGCCCAAAATAAGAAATACTCGATGTGCCTCAGCTGTAAATATATAGATCGAATTACGCTTACAGTGAACTACTCCAGACGAGATAATTGTGAAATATTGAACAATTGAAGCGAACAAGAATTAATGTAAACTTGATGCGTTTAGGGTTCTCGGTTGCTCGGATTCGCGACAATCTGGAAATACTATGTAATTCTATTGAATATATACAAATAAATGAATATTTATTGAAATCTTGTATGTTTTTATGAGCTGCATTAAGTGTGCTCGACTAGAAGGAACCATTTAACGATTGCCAGCGACATGAGCATGACCACGTAATATCAAGGGTATGTGAAATGCCACAGAAGCCAAGCCTTTTCCAATAAAATAAAAATATATATACATATCATTTACCGATTTGCAGGCTATACAAATTTATAATAAATTATAAACTCATTTAAAGACAATTCAAAATCAAACAAAACGCTGGGGACTGCGTTTATTTAAATTTCAAATATCTGCGCACAACAAAAACAAGAAAAAAGAGTGAAGAAAATAACACAGAAAATCAATTTCGAATTTAAAGCAGCTAAAAAAAAAAAAAAAAAAACAAAAAGGCAAACAAAAATGGGCACCAAAAATTCAAATTCTTAATGGAGTTGCCGTAGCACAAATATTTTCGAGTGGCTTTGCGCCTATTTTCATGGGGCATTCATTAGCAGCGCCACGCACCACACAACCAGCTAGCAGCTAACACCCACCCACCCACCCACCCCCTTCCCCTTCTACATAGCCCCCTAAACTCCTGGCCCACAGGAGTACACAAAAAAATAGGCGAAAATGTGCGTGCGAATCGTTCGCAGTTCTTCAACTGCGCCTCAACAGACCGCGAATTGTTATGGGCTTTTTTTTTTGTTGCTTGTTGTTGTTTTGGTTCTTGTTGTTGTGGTTGTTGTTGTTGTATGGTTGCATGTTGAAAGTTCAATCAAAGTTAAGAAGCATTGCTTAAGCCAAGGCTAAGCAAATGGCGCCGTCACGCCAGCTTTTAGCTTCTGCTTACGAAGTGTTAAATAATTTTTAAAAATTCAAGCGCCACCTGGCGTTAAGAGCTGTTGTCTTTAATGTCAATTTGTCTTGAATAAAGTTCATTCAAGTTTTTCTCTAATGCAATTCAAATGCCATACGGCTTTCCCTGGGCAGCATTTTAGTTCGTTTTCATGAGCTCGAAGAAAACTAGGGGACGGTCGTTTTTTTTTCGATTACTTGGAAACGGGGCAAGTTATCGTTTATCGGAAACAAACCCGTAATGCGCGGGCACTACGGACATACGGACATGGCTAGATCAACTCGGCTATTGATGATCATCAAGATTATATATACTTTATGTGCTCGTTACATACAGTTGCACAAGTGCATTAAGCCCCTTTGTATCAATATTCAATGGGTTCAGCATGTTCAAACATGTCAAAGGCATAATTAATTTTTAGAACTGGCTTAAAGGCTTGTGTTTGTGACAGCTTCGATTTGGCCATGGACAATTGTTCGCTAATTATTTTCTGATATTTAAGCAAAAAACTTAAATAAAAGCTCAATTGTAATTAAATAGTTTGAGTTGCTGTCGAAAAAATGGCACACAAATGCAAAAACTACAAAATGATTTCTATTCAAAATAAGCCTAGCAGGCATTTTTGCATGCACAAGAATTTTATTTCGATTATTTTGTGTCTCCGGGAGCTTCCTTTCTTTTCCATAGAGCGTTAATATCACGGAAATTCTTTTTATTTGCTGTGCTTGGAATATTATTCCAATTATGTTGTGGCGCCACCTGGCGGCGGCAGTCGTTTTTACGCTTAGATTTTGGTCTTTTGATATTTACAATTTGTGCTCGCATTTGTTTCATTTATTTTATTCGCCTTGCTCGTCTGGTCAGATATGAAATTTGGGTCAACTTGTCGTATGCGCAATGTTTGCATTTCAATATTCATATTGTATTTCTTTTATTGCCATCTCTTTTGGGCATTTCGAAATGAATGCTGCTTGGATCATGTTCTTACTTGACTATTCTATTGTTTTTCTTTAATTATGTTTGATGATAAATGTTTAAGTAAATAAATGAAAATTGTGATTAAGAAAAACAGAATAGTCAAGTCGAAATATTATTAAAATGTTTGTATAGTTTTCAAATATGTTTATTCTTATTTCTTCAGCAGAAAGAATAATAAATCAATAAAATAATCAAAAAATATAGAATAGTAAAGTTGAAAATTGTTTCTGTATTTCTTAAAATTATTTTTATTACTTAAGCAAATATATGAAAAACGTATTTAATAAATATTGAAAATAATATTTAATGGTTAGCTCATGACTTTTGTATATTTTTTAATTATTTTCATTTCGTAGACATATATAACTAAATATATAATAATATAATTTCATTTAAATATATTATTATATTTAATTTTTTTTTTAAGTAAATGAAAATTATGATTGAAAAATATTGAATAGTCAAGCGCAAACATTTGCCATCACATTGAAATTTTATTATGTCTGTCATTTCTCAGATAAATAGTATTCTCCTCTAAAAACATATTTCACAAAAGAAAAGACTTCTGCCTGAATAGAACATAAGTATATTTCGACATTGTCTCTGCTTTTGCCGTTTGTCAATTTTTGCTTTAAAAATGTAAACCAAACGTAATTAAAAAATAGGTGTTGCAAACTTTGATCATTGGCAGCAATTTCAGCTGTTTTGGCTCTTAGAGCCCAAAGTCTGTGCTTCGATCGCCCAGCTAGTCGGTAAGTCGGTCAGGACAAGTTGCTTTTTATTGTGAGCAGACATATGTAGATGTTGCGTTTTTGTTTCGACTTCAAATTAAGTATAAATGGCCCAAGGCTTATGTTACCTAAAAAAATAAGGAACAACAATTTCGAAATGTGCCGCCAGTTGGCCGGCAAGGGCTTCAACTTCGATGCCCGATGCCAATTCGTAGCAGCACTGGAAATTAACTTGGCTAAAATATTCATTAACTGCGCCCCCGGCAGCAGCAGCAGTAGCAGTAGCTGAAGAGGCAGCAGCAGCAGAAGCAGTTAACGGCGCCCCGGGGCGAGTTGCCAAGCTGCAAGTTGACTTAAGTGGCGAAAAGGCGTCAGGGGTGAGGGGGGGGGGGGGGAAGTGCTGCAGTAGGCTAGGCAAATTATGCTGCACATTGCACGTTGCCCATTGCCCGTTGCATTAATTAAGGTAAATAAACAAACGACTCAGAGTTGGGGCAACTGTGTGGCACCATCGTCCTGCGGGGCTGGAGGGGTGGGATGTGGGTATTGCAGTTACTGTAACTGAGACTGAAAACAGCGCCACAAATGCTGCAGCAAGTCTCAAGCCTTTTATTTGCTTGTTCAGCATGCAGCAGCGGCAGCGGCAGCGGCCAGCCAGTTGCACTCCCCGCGTCCAGTTGCAATTTTCCGCACTTTTCGGCTGTGAGCAGCGTCGCTTTAAACACCTTTTTCACTCCTGAAGCTGAAGTTAACGTTGACACGCACAGCAACAAAAACAACAAAAAAAAAAAAAAACCAACATTAGATGGATGAAAAAAAAACAACACACGCGCGCGGGAAACGGAATGTTGCACGCATCTGCCGGGCCCTGAGGCGGCCAGTTGCACGAGGCACAGAAAAACGCCAAAAAAAAAAGGAGAATATATATAGAAAAATAAATAAACAAACAGCAGCAAAAGCCGCAGGTAAGCGGCTAACGAACTGCTTGAATGACTGACTGACTGACTGATAGACTGATAGACTGATTGACTGACTGACTGGCTGACTGACTGACACGAGCGACTGGCGAATTGATTGACTGGCTGATTGACTGGCAAACTGATCGACTGACGACTAACTGATTGATGAGGCAACGTGAACGACGACAGCCGCCGCGCGCGCTACGGGAAACGCGGTACGTTGTGACGACGTGACTGCGACTGCGACGACTGAGCGCTGCAAATGGAGCCCAGTGCCCAGAGGCCCAGAGCCCCAGCGCTGAGCTGAGCCGAGCCGAGCCGGGCAGCCGGAGCCGCAGCCGCAGCGCCGAGCCCAGAAAACCGAACGGCGCCCCAAATCGTGCCACATGCCGAATGAACCCAAACGTGCCCGTGCCCGTGCCCGAGCCCGAGCCCGAGTCCCGAGTCCAAGTCCGAGCTCAAGCACGTGCGATTGCTGCAGTGGCTCGGCAGCTCCTCGCCTGCTGCACTCTGCGTGTTGCGTGCCGGGCAGGTGCCACTGCCACTGCCACCAGGCAGCAGCAGCAGGCAGCAGCAGCAGCAGCAGCAACAACAAACTACTGCCAAAAGTAAAGGCAAATAGTTTTAGTGCCACTTGGCACGAACATGTAAAAGAACACCGACAAAAAAAAAACACAACAAAAATTATAAAAGAAATAAAGCAACAACAACAACAGCAATAAGAAGAAGACTTGGGCGCAAAGCTTGGACTCGAACTCGGAGTCGGAGTCGGAGTCGAACGCGGCTTAAGCAAAGGCTGGGCAAAAAATAAGAAATAAAAATAAATATATTTTAAACGAAGCGTTGACCGAACATGCCTGAGCACAAGCAAAGTGGCCAGAACTGGGCTAAGGGCTGGCGGGCCGTCTGTGGCATGGCTTTTGGCCTGGCCGATTGCGATTGACCAAAAGGGGAACGTGGTCGCGACTCTAATGAAACGGGGGCTAACAGGCAAACAGGCGGCGACACGCCGACCGGTCAGCGCGCCCAGTGAAGCGTGTGTGCCACGGACAACAACAAAGCACGCGCGCACACACACACACACACACACACACACACACACACACACACAAACACACAGGTGTAGGCCAAAAGCCGAAAGTAGGTGAAAAGTGTAAATGAAAAAGAAACGGACGACAAAAGCGAAAATCGAATTGAAAAAGGCAGGGCTCATGTGTATGTGTGTGTGTGTGTGTAGGTTAAAAGCGTACACACACACACACACACACACAGACACTCTCGCACACTCTCGCTCACACACGCGCATAGCTGCATCTATCTGTATTATTTATGTGTTGCTTTAAAATGCCGCCGAGCGCTGTGGCCATTTTTATTTTTTTTTGTCTTTTTGGCTGGCCTTTGGCTCTGGCATATGATTAATATAATGCAACCACAGCTCAGTGCCGCGCTTGGCTCTGGCTCTGCCTCTGCCTCTCGCCCTCCTCCTGCTCCTGCTCCTGCTCCTCCCCTCCCTCTGGCCCTGCCTCTCGCTCTTTGTGTCACGTGTGCACTTGAACGCGCCAACTAAAAGCCACTGGCGCCGCAAAGGCCGCACACAAATGCCAATAGCAACAGCAGCAGCAACAACAACAACAACAGCAACAACAACAATAGCTACAACAAGAACAGCTACAACAACAACTGCAGCCACATGCGATTTCAATGGGCCCACGCGGCGTATGTGTAATACAATTATTAATAAGCAAACGCACAAATGCATTTCCATTGCCTACCCCCCCCCCCCCCCCCCCCCCCACCACCACCATCCCATCCCATCACACAGAGCATGTCTGTCTGGGTGTGTGAGAGCTTTTGCCACTGCTCGAGCTTCCGCTCAAAGCTTTCACTTCAACACAATTGCAAGCTTTTATCTAGCTTCCGGCATGTCGCAGGACACAAACCAGAAGCAGGCGATGCGCACAGGCAAAGCTTTTAAGCTTCGCTTTTGCACACACGCCAAAGCTCTACATAAAAAGCTCGATCGATATCCGGCTTAGACTAGGCAAGAACTATTTGTGACTTTTAATTAAAGCAGAGCTTAACAGTTAGTCGATAATTTAAATGAGATATTTATAAGTACATAATTATATTTAAATTGAATGTTTGACAAGCAAAAAAAACCGTATATATAAATAAATATATGTACATATATGTGTATAGGAATCCCTTAATGCTTAATGACTGTAATATATGCCGACTTACTATATGTATAAATATATAATATAATATGGAATATTGGTAATGCTCGGTCATAATTATACGTCAAGAATTGTTATTTCATATAAGCTTTATATATATATATATTTAGATATCTGTACACATATAGAGTATATATATATATATTCATGGACATATAAACTCAGCTATTTAAATAGGTCACAACCGTAACAACTTTTCAATGCGTCACATTTTGACATCCCGTAAGCATTAAAATATCATTCATTTATTTATATAAAAAACGAGGTTACAATTATAAATAAATAAGGCAGGTAAAACAAATGAAAGCGCAGGCTATTGTGGCCTTCGGCAATGCGTTTTCTTTTCTACATCCTTATAAAGAGTATTACAAGTAATATATAGATATACATAAGAGTAGTGTTAAGAGTGTATATAGAGTAAACTTTCCACAACGCATCTATCCAATCGCACCCATATTTCGTATTAAACATAGCTTAAAAACAACCCAAAACAAAAATATGTTGCCTACTTTTGGAGCACTTACGAGAACACTATCTGATTCTTAACTAAGCTAAAAGATATATGCTAATACAAGAATAATGTTGCCAGACTCAGATGCCAAATTGATCTAGAGGCCAAACCACGAACAAAGAGCCAAGCTTTATGACAATCGGATGAGATTTGACCGAGTTATGGGGGTGGGAAATTTTGACCCATGTCTATATAGATTATTTAAGGGTACCATTTTTACATGAATTTTGACCAAGAATAATGTTGCCAGATTTAGATAACAAATTCATCAAGAGCCCAACCATGAACAAAGAGCCAAAACTCGGGAAAATCGGATGAGATTTGACCAAGATATGGGCGTGGGAAATTCCGACATATGTATGTCTATAGGGGATATTTAAGGGTACCACTTTCACATAAATTTAAGCCAAGAATAATGCTGTTAGATATACATATATGTTAAATTGATCTAGATGTCAAACCATGAGCAAAGAGTCAAACCTCGTGAAAATTGGTTGAGTGTTGACCTGGGAAATTTCGGCCTACGTGCCAAATTGATCTAGAGGGAGTGGGATATTTCGACTTATGTCTATAAAGGATAATAGCGGGTATATACCGGCCTTGCCCGTGGTACGCTGAAACACGTATTCATTTAGATCTTATGTAGAGCTTTGAAAATAAGCTTGAAGCAATTCGGACTAAACTTAAAAGTTCTTTAAGGTTTCGCCTTAAAAGCTTTTATTTTGCCTAAAATATGAAACACGACTGAAATGATCGGAGTGGTCAGATATCGGGTCAATCGATGACTCTTCTTACCACCAGTAGTTAGACTTCGGGTCAATGTGACCCCATTCTAGAGCCCGTAATAAGATTGCAGAATGGAGTCCACTTGGCCGTCCTTTTAAGACGCCGGAATGATTGGTTAAACTTATAATTCTCAAAGAGTTAAAGCAGCCAAAAGGCAAAGAGTTGAGCAAAGTCTGCCCATGACAGATAGATAATAAATTCCACAAAAATATATAGTCAATTATTGAAAATTGGCAGATTATCGATTGACTTACCTGAAGGTTGCGTTGCCAATATCACATCGAGTTGTTTGTAATGGAAATAGAGAGAACAGAAAGTCAAAGATTAGTCAGGTATTAAAGAATCGGGGCGGGCAGCTTACGGGCGGGACTACATGGAAACGCAATTGCAATTGAAATCGCATTCGAGCATTAAGCGAGAAGCGAGAAGCGAGAAGGCAACGAGAAGCAATGTGCAATGCGCTGAAAAGCAGACTGAAAGAAGAAACATATTGCTGAAATTGAGAAATGCGTATTGCGAATTGAGACTTTGATTGAGAGCTGCAATTGGTTAGACACAAACTTATGTACAGATTCCTGCAGCGCGCACACACACACACACAAATACATATACACACTCATTCACACACATGAAGCGGGGCAGCGTTTGGGCGGATGCGCTGAGGGAGGGGGGTGGGGGCCAACCCATCGGCTTTTGATCAAAGTTTCCACTTACCCGCCAGCAACAAGTATCATCTGCATGTTGCACGGTTGTGTGTGTGTGTGGGTGTGTGTGTGTGTGTGTATGCCTCGTATATCCTGGGCGGCACTCACACACGCTCACACACGGCTGGCTTCTGGTCTGCTCCTGGCCACAGAGGCTGCTGCTCTTGCTGCTCTTGCTGCTGCTGCTGCTGCTGTTGCTGCTGCTGCAACTGCAATGCCAATTGCTGCAACTGCAACATGACGGCCAGCCCTCTTTATTTTTTTTATCCGCTTTTCTTGTGCCTCCTTTTCACTCTCTATTTTCCTTCTTCCTTTTTTTTTTTTTTTTGTTGAATACGATTTATTGTCGCGTTGGTCGTGTTAGCTTTGTTTCACTGTGGCACACAACTCCATTTGCCGCACCGCATTTGCTTAGTTTATATTAACACTGCAATACACACACAGACACACACCCACACACACACACACACATGTCAATTGGCAGCCAACACAACAACAACAACAACAAAAATATCATTTGGCAGGCTTTGCCTCAGTTCTCAGAGCAGTATATTATTTTTTATTATTGGGCGGAGCTCAAAACAAATTCGAGTGAAACGTCTAATCAAAAGTTGGCAAGAATCAAATCCGAATTAAAGCCAACTCGAATAAAGCCCCAAAAACAACAGCCGCAACTTGCTCGTGGCTCCAAAACTTTAATTTCAGATATTATTTATTGCACTATCATGTAAAATGATATAAATGCATTTGTCTCGTTATTTATGGCATGCATTTACATTTCATCTGATAACTAGTCAAACCCATTGATGAGAGAGTAAGCATAACCTTGGCACGCCGAAGATTTAATACCCTGCCAGACATTTGTGAGAGTTGGAAAACAGAATATTTTGCCATACAAATGTAACTATATAATATAGTAATGCGATCTTGATAATATGTGGTTCATATATAAGCAGCCTAGTTTAAATAATTAATGGTCAATATATCTTGATAAAGATAGAAGTTTTTCATACAAGAACTTAATTATCTAACGATTGTTCCGATAGAGCTATATGATATAGTAGTCCGATGTTCATCAAAGTTTGCATGTTGTAGGGATTACAAGATATCTTAGAAAACAAAAAGCTTGCCATACAAGAACCTACTTTTCGACCGATCGTGATATAGTAGTCCGATCCGGATAGACAGACGGACGGACGGACAGACGAACCTGGCTAGATCAGTTGTTTAAGCCCTAAGAATGTCAACGCAATCGGACAATAAGCATCGATCTTATTGGGGAACCATTCCATGGTGCGAGGCTGCAGAAAGAAGAAGCTAACTTATTCTTTCTTATTCTTTTTTTTCTTCTCGATCTTTATGCTATAAGTGTGGCCCATTATTTTATAATAATAAAAAAGTGATTTTCTTATCAGCATCAAATACTGTCAAAATTGAAGACAGTTTCTGCTATCAGCTGCTCACCTTTTGGCAGCATACTTTTATACCGAGCTGTGATTTGAAGGGGGGGAGTTGCAAAAGAAAACTATAACTTTTGACTTTTATGGACATTTTTTGAGTATCAGCAAACTTTGCGAACAGTCAAAACAAAAATCAAACTTTCGCGTTGCTTTTTAAAGAGGTATTTTACCTATACATATATATATGTAAGTATAATATATGTGTATATAGCTAATTGGAATTTGAACAGTTTATCAGCTGTTGAGTAACTGCGCCACATTTCGTTGGGCTTGTTTACATGTTGCATGGGGCAAAGTTTTGTTTGGCGCAAAACTTTTTGCGAAACTTTTGCCCAGAGACTTAGCTACTGTCCGCACACACACACACAAGCACACGCACACACGGACACAGCACATTTAACAGTGCCGCACAAAAGTCAGTTAACAGTCGCAATTGAACTTTATGACAATTGTCAGCTACAGTTATTTGCTGACAACTTGCATGTTGTTTGTGTGCGTACTTTTGGCAGGCACTATGCTTGCGGCTTGCATGTTGTTGTTGTTGTTGCGGCTTGTTGTCTGGCTGTTTTGCCTGGTTAATTTCTTCGCCATGCTGTTACTGTTTACTGTTGTTGTTGCTTGTTGTTGGCCACATGTTGCTGTTGTTGCTGCTGCCGTTCTTTAATTTTAGCTCTCACTTTGTCGTTGCCTACTTTTATGCGCTGCGCTTAACTTTTGGTATATTAAATTCCTCAGCTGTTATTATTTTGTGCATTACGTATATCTGATTTTTTTTTAAATTTTTAAAAATTTAGTTTAATTTAATTAAATTTTTTTTTTGTTTCGGTTTAAATTTGGAGCTCATTTGTTTGAGTTTTTCGTGTCTGTTTTGGCCATTTCATATCATTCCATTCCATTGCGTTCCACAAGGTCGATGGCATGCACATATGCGTCTCGCTCGCACACGCGCGCACAGCTGTTTTGGCACATCTGTCGCTCTCTGCTGCTGCTGCGAGCAGCTGTTAAATGAACTCTTGATTGGTTGTGGGAGCGGGGCGCGTATACGCGCGTATGTGTGTGTGTGTGTGTGTGTGCGGCGGCTTTTTTTTTTTAACTGCAATTCGAGCTGCGCTCAGCTTGGCGCCACGCGGCCAACTGACGGCGACGCTAGCGGCTAAAAACAGCAGCTCACAAATAAATATTTGTTGTTGTTGTTGTTGTCGGTTTTGTTGTTGCTGCTGCTTTGTTTTAATTAATTAAATAAGCACATTTTGGTTTGGGGGTCGCGCATATAATTACAAAACTAAATATTAAGTAGACGCCAGCAGGCGCCAGCTAATCCCCAGAGGCTGCACACACAAACAAACAAACATATTCTTATGCATACACATACATATACACAAATATGCAGACAATAAAACAGTTAGTTGGCTGGCGTTAAATAAACGTAAATAAACGATGACAGTTGCGGCAAATGTCTCATTGTTATGGCTGGTTAGGGCCAGGGGCGCTGTGCGGCTTCCGAAGGAGGGTACGCGGTGGAAGGGCTACGTGTGGGTAGGGGGGGTTACTGACGAGGAAGTTATAGGATAAGCATGCGCCAAGCACAGATCCAATTTATATATGTATGCATATACATATATGCAACACATATACATGTAGGCGCACACACACACAGGATGAGCAAAAAACGCGGTTTCATCAGGTTTTGTTTTTTTTTTTTGCCATCAAGCAAATTTGTTTACATTTGCAAAAAACCGGGCACGAAAAAAAAAGAATATGTAAACGTTGCGGTAAGACGCGGCACACACACACACACACACACACATGTCAAATCGTCTCTCACTCTCCCTCTTCCTCTCACACACACGCGAACACGCACGCGAGAGAGCTCCACGCTGGGCTGCTGCTATTCATTCATTTTTTTCTTCTTTCTTTTAATTTCTTCTGATTTACTGTAGCCTAATCAGATTTTAATAAAACTTATTTAACTGGCATTACGCAAAAAATATGTGTACACAGGAATATCCGCAAAAAACGCGCCGCACGTTGCGTAAATGCAGCGCGCGCTCTGCGGATGCCAGAAACGCAATGAAGACGACAACAACAAGAACAACAACAACAATATAACAATAGAATTTAGTACGAACAACAACAATTCTATTTGCGGACACGTTCCGAGTGCCAAAACGTTTCCCGCACCAGAGACGCGGCCGGAGGGCAAAGCGAAACAGTTTGGCAATGGGCAAGCACTGGCGCCGGCTTTGGCAATGTAACACTGACACAGTAACATAGAGCGCGCGCACACATACTCTAGCGTGGGTGTGTGTGTGTGTGTGTGCGAGTGAGTGTGTGCGACTCGGAGGATTGCCAAAATCATTTTTTGGGCATGTGGCTCTAAATTTGCAGCTTAATTTGCATTTTAGTCAATTGTTTGCGGCTTGAAATACGATTAAGTGTGCCAAACACACAAGCACACACACAGACACACACGAAAATAAACAAACATATTTGTATGTATGGATGCACATACATGCGTACACACGCACTTTTTGGCTGTGGCGCTGCGCGCAAGTCAAGGCAGGCGGGCAAAAGCTGATTTCCACACTTTTGTTTGTGCCCAATTTCAAACATATTTACGCACATCTTCAAGGCACAAAAACAAAAATTCCAAAAAAAAAAACAAGAACTAAAACAAAAACAAAAAAAATAACACTTTAAAATGCGACGACAATAACAGAGGCGAACGGGCAAACGGTAAGCGTTGAGCGACACGCGACACGCGACAAACGATAAACGGTAAAGCGGATAAAGGCAGCGCGCAACAACAAATACGTTGTTTGCATGTTTCACATTTTGCCAAAACGTTTCCAGCGGCGCTCAGCCTCTGCGAGTAAAAGATGCGAACTGAGCGTCTATGCTGAGAAGAGAGCGAGAGAGCGCCCGGCGCTGAGTGGAGAGAGCGCGCCTTAGCTTACGTTAAGTAACACGCACATGGGCTAGAATGAGATGGAATGCAGCTTGCGGCAAGCGTTGCTCCTTCTGTTGTTGTTGCTGTTGTTGTTATTGTCTTAAGCATAAGTTAACCAGCTTGTGTGTGTATGTGTGTGTGTGTTGCCGATAACAACAAAAGCGAAGGCCAACTTGAACTTTTGACTCTTGGAGTCACGCTCTCACTCTCCCACTTGCCCAATCTCAACTGGACCGCTGGGCGCCTTGTTGCTGCCGCTGCCGCTGCCGCCGACGAAGCAACTGCTGCTGCTGTTGTTGTCTTTAAGTAGATTTTTTTTACCAATTCATTTATGTAATTTTCATTAAAATTTTCGCTCGTTTCATGCGCGTCCGCGTGCGCCGTTTATGCAACTGGCGACGACGATGGCACAGAACATTTGCACCAGTGCGGCGACAGACACACACACACACACACACACACACACACACACACACATACACACACATACACATACATAGACAGAGGCACCACACACTCAAACAACTCGATAAGTTTCGGCTGCTTTAGAAATTGAAGAATAACAATAACAACAACAACTGCAGCAAGAACAACGACCCAAAAAAAATTGATTGCTTAACGCTGAAGGACTCTGGAAAACAATGCAATGAAAATGCAATGAAAATGAAAATGGCGAATGAAAATAACGTTTAACGTTTCTTTGGCGCCATCAGCGCTGCGCACACGCCCACCCGCTGCCCACCTGTCCGCCTCTCCACCTGTCCGACGGCTGCCTTCTGCTGCTTCTTCTTCGTCACTTGCACTTTAGCGCCCAGCGATTTATGCTTCTTATTTGGTCCTAAATGCAAGCATGAGCGAGAGGGAGAGAGCAAGAGAGTCGGAGAGACGAGGGGAAGGAGCGAAGACGAGCAAGAGCGGGTGCGAGTGCCAGCAAATGGCGCAAATTTTGTTTTTGTTTCTGTTACTTTTACTTTTAATTTTATTGCAGTGTGTTCGTTACACAATACTCTATAAACAGACCAAAATACATGTATACAAACACAGATGCACACACACACACACACACACACACACACACACGCATACACACAATACAATTATGGACAGCTGTTCCACATTGGCCAGTTATATGTGTGTATGCATGCACATAAATTGGCATGTATGTATGTATTTGCCATGGATACATATATGCACACACACACACATACACACACACACACACACACACACACACACATGTCATTTCAGACCGTCTTGGAGCTTGGAAGCGCCGCAGACAACGGCCAAACGGACAACAAACAATGCAAACGATAGGCAAACAAAACACGCAAAGTGTTCGCTCTAATGGCGCTTTAGCTGTCAGTCAGTCCGTCAATCAGTCAGTCAGTTAGCCAATCAAGCAAAAGCAGCAACAACAAAAACAACAACAACGACAACAACAACAGCAGCAAATCAGCTTGATGTGGCTGACTTTGAATGATGCGATTGCGGTGAACGGAATGTGTTGCGAATTTGTGGTTTCTCATTTGTTTGTTTACATCCGTTTCAGCAATAGCTCAATTAGCATTTCGGTAAGATATCGCATGTAAATAACGATAACATATATGTAATATAGTAATACAGTAATATCGAATATAGATATCGATAGCAAATGGAATATAGATACCGATAGCATATCGAATATAGATATCAATAGCAAATCGAATATTAATGTGGATAGCTTATCGTATTTAGATCTCGATAGCGTAACGACTATATATGTCCATAGCATATCGAATATTGAATCAAATTTATGAATATGTTAACAGCATATCGAGTAAATGTATCGATAGCATGTCAAATGTAGATATCGATATAATATCATATTTAGATATCGATAGCATATGACATAATAATTTTAATAGCATATCGAGAATATATATCGACAATGGCATATCGAATACAGATATCGATAGAATATCAAATAATGCAATCGATAGCAAACCAAATGCAGATTTGTATAGTATCTCAGCTGAAGATTTCCATAGCATATCGAATGTAGAAATGAATAGTATATCAGCTGAATATATCGATAGCATATCAGCTGAAGATATCGATTGACAACGATGTCGTACCGAATGCAGATATCGATAGCATACAAAATGCAGATATCGACTTTGCATAAACTGTGTCTAATAATATCGCTAAGCAGATCTTTATATCACATCATTCAGCAAAACATTCGAATAACTGCAGTTTCTACCATACATAATCTATCTTTATGGAATTTTGTAGGGCTTAACTAGAATATGTGCATATGCAGCAAAGCGCAAACAACATTTTTAGATTTTAAGAAGAGACGGAGATGAAGGCATCCAAAATGTACAAAATAATCTCAATCGAGAACCTATTTACCAAAGTTTTTGTATCTAGTTCTTATAATTTCCAAGCTATACATAAAAAAATGTTGATTCTGAATCGATAACCGAATGGGAATACATCGATAAAGACAAAACTTTAATTATATATTTATAGATTCAAAAATTTCAAATCTGTTGCTTAAATGATTTTCAAAATCGATTATCTAATAAGATCCATAATCGATAAATTAGAGCGAGGTCGTGAACAGGCACGGAACTGGACACGACCTCGGTTATCCAACCGACTCGCTCGAGATAGTCGCCAGAATTGTGTAATGGGACCATTTTGGTAATAAATAAGATGTGCAAATAAAGTGGCAAGACATTGATCGATTGAGAAGAATGTTATCGTTATCGTTTGCCATCAGGCATCAGATTGCAAGCCCAGCGACTAATTTATTTGCAATTAACTACTGTCTGAAGTCTTGGAAATATGTTTCTTAATTTTAAATTAAATGCATAAAAGTTAATGTTATAGTGAAATGAAAAAAGCACAAATTCCCCATTTCATAGAAGCTTCACTTTTTAACAGTAAAAATCTCTGGGAATACGTCATATTTACTTAACTTTAGTTTATAATTATTATTCAAACAGACTGAATTAAGAATATATTAATTATATTTACTTGGATTTCCCTTGGTTTGGGCATAAATCGTGACTAGTTTCTCTTTGAAAGTGTTGTAAAATGGTGGAATTTTGGTTATTGAAATTTCATTTCTATCTGTATTTGAAGTCAATTAATTAACTGAAGATGTTCATCAATATAAAACAATTAATTTGAAATAAAGATTCAAAAATCGCGAATTTAATATCAGGTCAAGAAGCTGACTTCTACAAATTATACATTGTCTTGATATATCTGAATATTCGCTAACGGAACATATTCGAGATTCATATTAGTTATGGATAGGTAACTTATTCCTGTCAATTTGTTAGGGTATTTACAATATATATTATTAATATACATATATACATATATTAGAATATTAGATATTGGAATTATAAAGATTGTATTTCGTTCAATGGCAACTCTGACATACGAAATGATCAGATATGTCTATATATTGAATAAGAATGGAAGATGCAAATTTATTGCATTTTCTAAAGTAGCTTGTGCATTTTTCTCAGTGCAGCTGCGACTGGAGCTGTCTTTTACTCTGATGTTGCCGTTGCCGCAGCGAACCAGTCAATAAAACATATATTTTGTTTCAGACTAGGTCAGTCGTACACACACACACACACACACAGCGTAAGGGGAAATTTGATTTGCGTACCAATTGATTTTTTTGCCATTTTCAGAATTTGAACAAAATACTCGAACGCATTCACCTCATGCATATTGCATTTTCTAATCAATGAGGCGGAAGCCAGGTGCTGCTGCTGCTGCTGCTGCTATTGTGCTTGATGGGGAACTTAAGGAGAATGGAACTGAGAGCCTCGGAGAAGAATGCAAGAGAAAGGTGCTTACATGCTGTGCAGGACATCCTCGAGGGCGCGATAGATCCTTAACATGCCTGACTGCCCGCCTGCCTGCCAGATGGCCAGCAAAGGCTGTAGCTGCTCCACTGCACCACTGTTGCACCGCTCACCGGTCACAGAACGGTTGCTGCCACTTAAACAAAAACAATAACAAAAACGAAACCAACCGCTGGCCCGGCCGCTGCTTTTGGGCCCATTTTAGCGGGTGCCGCAACAACCGGAGCTTAACTTGGAGCCAACAAAAAAACGGAACACAAAACACGGGATACGGAAGACGGATGACGGAAGACGGAAGACGGGACACGTTCTGTTGAAACACACACACGCAGTGATGCGGAGCGTGTTGAACGTGCGCTGACACTGGCGACGCTTCCGCTTTTATTTGTGCGCCGCGCCGCGCCGATTGCAACTGCAACTGCAACGGCAACGGCAACTGCCAACGCCAGCAACATTTTGGGCCTTCCAAAAAAATGTTGTTTGCCTGACTGCCGAAATAATAAAAAAAAAAAAAAAACAAACACCAACAAGAGAGAAAAGAAACAAAATCAAACTCTCGCACACAAGCAGAAAGAAAAGAACGGGTGACAGCTGAAAGGCGCTCGCAGCAACAAGAAAATCATAAGGGACAGCAGCAGCAGCAGCAGCAGCAGCAACAACAGCAGCAGCAGCAGCAACAACAACGGGCTCATGTAAAAATGTCAACGTGCAACAACAAAAGCGCAAGTGGCAAAGGCGACGCAGCCGCCGCTCAACTTTGGCCCCGGCGCACATCAATTGGCGAAAGGCGTCGGCCGCAGGCAACAGCAGCAGCAGCAGCAGCAGCTGCGGCAGCAACACACAAAGCCATTATAAAACGCAGCGCTGCCAGCTGCGACGCTGCAGTTGCTGCCCCGCTTGACGTTTGAACTGCAGCAACAGCAGCAACAACAGCAGCAACAGCAGCAACAGCAGCAATAAATGCAGCCACTTGAGTGCGCAAAAGGTCTATGTCTATAGGCATATATGTGTGTGTGTGTGTGTGTGTGTGTGTCGCGCACATTTAGGCGGACACTTTGTCATACGAGGCGCCTCAACAAAAATGTTATTTATACAGGCCAAGAGTTGCTGTTGCTGTTGTTGTCTTTGTTGCTGCTGCTGTTGCTGCTGCTGTTGCTGCTGTTGTTGCTGCTAGTTATTACTGTTGTTGGTGTTGCTGACAGTTCTTTACTCTTGCTGCTGCTGCTGTTGTTGCTGCTGTTGTTGCTGCTGCTGTTGTTGCTGCTGTTGCTGCTTTTATTGCTAGTTATTGTTGTTGTTGCTGTTGTTTTTGCAGCTGTTGTTGCTATTTATTGCTGCTGTTGTTGGTGTTGCTGCAGACTTTTCTCGTGTTGTTGCTGTTGTTGGTGTTGCTGCCAGCTATTGCCATTGCTGCTGCTGTTGTCGCTGCTGTTTCTTCTGCTATTGCTGCTGCTGTTGCTGCTGCTGTTGTTGCTGCCCTTTTTTTTTGGATGTTGTTATTGCACGCCCTTTAGTCATTGCGCTTATTGTTTGCCTGTTGGCATTTGGCTTCAATTTGTAAGTTCTATTGTTCCATATATTATTTTGTTGTCCTTTCTGATACCCTGCTCACAAATTGAAAGGGGGTCTATTAGAGGAACTCAGCTGGTTGACTACACATTATTATGAATATTCCGCTTCGTGACAACTGTTTACAGCTGCGAACAAGCTCTTTAAATTTAGCTCTTTAGCTATGATTAAACTGGCAACAGAGCAAGTCGACTGCAGTGCTTGCTTCTTAGTTGGCTACAGGGTATTCGCTAGCTGTGCATACTCAATTGTTTGCCGCACTCATTTGTTGAGAAGCAGCGACAAGAAACAATTACATTGAAAAGTTTTATTTCTAAACCGAATATGTGAGCTTGAGAGAAAACAACAACAACAGAGAGAGAGAGAGAGAGAGTGTTGGAAAGGTAGATAGAGAGAGGGAGAGAGAGAAGGAGATAGAGTGAGTGTGTGATAGCTCATCAAAAGCGACAACCAACTTAAAATTGCTGCTGTTGTCGCAGGTGTTGTTGCTGTTGCTGCTGTTGCTGCTGTTGCTGCTGCTGTTGCCAGCAGCGGTCGATTCTATCCCGCACAACATGTGTGCGTGTGTGTGTTTGTGTGTGTGTGATTTTCTATAATAAAAGACAATCAGCAGGCGGGCGAGCTAATGAAATTTGAAGAGTTGCTCGCGTGACGGCAGCGAAAATTGTGTGACGCCAAATAAATGACAACAGCAGCAACAGCAGCAACAGCAACAGCAGCAACAGCGGCGACAGCAGCCAAATGACAACAGCTAAAAGTCAGCGTCAGGCAATAAAAAGAGATGAACGACAGGCTGGCAGGCGGGCAGCAAATAAATCGCTGCTGACATTGTCAAGCTGCAGTCTGTCGACTGGCAGCAACTGTGGCAGCAACTGTGGCAGCAACATTTCTTTTTTTTCTATTTTGTTTTTTTTTTTCTTTTGACAACTTTGTCGCAGCGGCCAATAAGTAAATGCAAAGCTGTCGCCGAAGACACAACTGACGCTGAGCTGCCGGCACAGGTGTGAGCGCCAATGTCTTGGGCATTGGCTAGACGTGGCCTGACGTCAGCAGCAGGTTCATCAACTGTGCCACTTGTGCCACTGACTGTGGCAAGTTGGGGCTGTGCGCTAATAGCTTGCCGCTGCAGTAGCTGCGACCTTCCCCAAAGGCTTTGCAGCATGCGGACAACACACACACACACACACATACATACACAGACGCACACGTGCAACATTCACATTATTCATGCAGCATGCCGCATGTGGCAGGCGACGTGCAACTTTTACTTTCATTCGCTTGCCGCCCTTTCGTGCCGGCCAGAGTTCAAGGGCAAGTCAGCGTCAGGTCGGCCCAAGGGGGGACTGAGCCGTGGGGCAGTTGGGTTTATTAACAGCTAATTGCTGGCACTTGAACTGAAGCCACAGCCAGTAAACACACACACACACACACACACACAGGAGTTGCTGCAGTGCCTGGCACCATTTTCATAGCATACTTTTTAGCACGCTGCAAATAAACTTCCACGAATACTCGCAACATATTCGCTCAATTTGAAGCCGCACTCAGTTGCATGCCCCGAAAAGGCAGTCGCTTTCTCAATGAATCAAGGCTCTCTCACACACACACACACACATGCATGTACATATGTAAATATGTATGTACATATATTAAATACATCAACTGCAGTTTTGATTGTCGTCTTTTGGCAAAGGTCGTGACTGTGCAATTTGTAAGAGTATTTGGAGAAGGCGGCATTTCATTTGCTAAGTAAATGCAATTGCTTGAAACTTGTAGGCGAGTGTACTTTAAATAAATAAATAAATTTCCTTTTAGCTCGGACAGTAATCGCTCGATAAGTGCAACTAAAATAAATTTCAATTCTATTTTTATCACCATTTATTTTTGTTGTTTCTTTTTTTGTGCAAATTCGAGGTTTTATCCGCATGCGGTCAAGCTTGCAGCTGATGGTAGCTCCTTTAGCCATACTTCCATGAATTCTATGGCACAATTTGAGGGGGTTTTTGAAAAGGGAAGAAGAAAATTTAAAATAGAGCATGCCGGAAAATGCCGAAGTTTTTATTCTCAATGTCAATGGGGAATGCTTAACTAGGAAATACCGAGAACCTGGTGGCCAGCTGCCGTAACAGCTTCTAGCTACCTTCTATGCAAAAATGTACAATATCGCACACTCACACACACTCACGCACACACATGTGCAAGCCGCATGCTGTGCATTTTATGCTGCTTCCCTCAGTTTCACACTATGCGAAATGCGTTCTGAAATAACTTCGGTGTTTGTTGTCCGATCTGTATGAAATTTTAAGGGCATTCAAACGAATGTGCATACCGAATTCCAAGGTTCTGTCAGAGAGCAAAAAGAAAATGCTTTGTTATTTATAGAAGGTGTGTGGCTCGAACATGCGAACCCTTCACATGCTGGATGAAGCTCTATCAGCTGAGCCACATGCACCTTTAACATCGCCGAGTCAAAGCACATATACTTGGCGGCGTGTGTCCGTTGAATAGTTTTCATAATTATCATTTAAAATTCAATTCCCAAAAGAAAAGCTCGATAGAAAACTCAACTCTCTAGGCCCAACTATTTGCTCTATGCGCTTATCTTCAATCAGTCGAACAGTCAGTCAGTCAGAAAGTCAATCAGACAGTCAGTCATTCAGTCAGTCAATTAGTCAGTCAATCAGTCTGTCAGTCAGTCAGTCAGTCAGTCAGCCAGTCAGTCAATCAGTCAGTCAGTCAGTCAGTCAGTCAGCCAGTTAGTCAGTCAGTCAGTCAGTTAATTTTCCAGTCAGTCAGTCAGTCAGTCATTCAGTCAGTCAGTCAGTCAGTCAGTCAGTCAGTCAGTCAATCAGTCAGACAGTCAGTCATTCAGTCAGTCATTCAGTCAGTCAATTAGTCAGTCAATCAGTCAATCAGTCAGTCAGTCAGTCAGTCAATCAGTCAGTCAGTCAGTCAGTCAGTCAATCAGTCAGTCAGTCAATCAGTCAGTCAGTCAGTCAGTCAGTCAGTCAGTTAATTTTCCAGTCAGTCAGTCATTCAGTCAGTCAGTCAGTCAGTCAGTCAGTCAGTCAGTCAGTCAGTCAGTCAGTCAATCAGTTAGTCAGTCAGTCAGTCAGTCAGTCAGTCAGTCAGTCAGTCAGTCAGTCAGTCAATCAGTCAGTCAGTCAGTCAGTCAGTCAGTCAGTCAATCAGTCAGTCAGTCAGTCAGTCAGTCCCTTAAGAGCCTGCATATGACATGCCTTTAACTATTTCGTTGTTAAACTAGTGCATTAATTATGCTATTTGGAAAATTGCAAAATCGATATATATATATGTATATATATAATATAATCGAAAATCGACTTGTGTTCAGATTTCATAAATCGATTTTTAAAGCATTAGGGAGTGCTGATTAAATAGTTAATATATTTAATTAAATGATGAAATAATCAACTAAATGATGTGCCCGCAAATTCGGCCAAAGTCCGCTTAAATTCCTTTTAATAACTTCTCGATTTATCGATTTAAAAAAGTGTTGGATAGTGTTATTGATAGAGCGTCGAGGCGTTGAAAAATGCAAATCAGCTGCCAGCTGTGGGTTGGAGGGGGCTGGGGAGTTAGCTTTGCACTTGCGACCGCCACGCCCACATGCATAAGCATTGCCTTGCGACCTCGCCAAAGGCCTCTAGCAAAGCAATTCCCTATTGTAACCCACCCCCCCCCCCCTCCTCCCACCGGCCAGCCCCACCCACAACTCCACCTCAAACACGAAAATGCCACCAAAGAACCCAAACTCTTCGCATGTAATTAGCCAACAGCTACAAAGTGCAAAATAAAGTTGCGACTGGGCGTTGAAATTTTTTTTTGCGCCGCTTTTAATACCCTGTAGAGCACAGACTTTTGCGTGGTCTATATAAGCTTTAATTGTTGACAGCAATTCGAGTGGTTTAGTTGGTTGAGATAATATTAGAAATATAAACAGTTTAGTTGGGAGCTGGAACTTTGTGGCTTAAAGCTTAACAGGGCATCTCTTAGTCGTGCATTCAATCGCATTTGTTTTTTTTATTTTAGCTTGGCTTTGCTGCTTATCGCACCACAAAGATCGCCACAAAGGCCATGTTACGAAATTATTGGACACACACACACGCACACATAAACGCTCTATTGCACACTCGCACACTCGCACACACACACACATACACTGACACAAACTCATAATGGCACACACGCTGCGCCGCTGACATGCAATGCAAATAGTCAACACGCCGCCACATGCCGTGCACACAAATCAAGGGCACTTGGCCCATGTTGCCGCTGCCCCACAACCAACACACACAACCCACCTAGCCCAGCCCAGCCCAGCCCACACTGCCCGCCCACTACTCTCCACAACAAATGGGCGAGGTCGCGGTGGGCGTACGAGTTGCCGGGCCATTCAAATGGCGGCTTCAAGTCGCGTCGCATGTTTTTCTCTTTTTTCTTTGATTCTTTGTCGCCTGAAGTTGCCGGGGGTCAGCAGCAACAGCGGCCCGCACCGCTGCACCGCCGCACCGATGTACCCTTTCCTGCTGCCCCTTTATGCTTGTGTATGTGTATGTGTATGTGTGTGGGCGTTGTAGGCGTGGCTGGCTGTTTTGCCGTTGCCAATTAACTTAAACTGCAGAGTAATGTTCGCCAGACGCGAAACACAATTCGGAGTTTGACTTTGTTTTGCATGTCTGCACACACGCACACACACGCACACACACACACACATGCACACACGTGATATGCTAGTTATTGTTAGTTGCCGGCTGTTGTTATTATTGTTGTTGCTGTGGCATTGACATAAATTTTGGTTGGCCAAATGAAATGGCAGCAACGGAAGCAGACAACAAACGCGCAAAAACAAAGCAGCTACAACAACAACAACAACAACATAAACAATGCAAAGGGCAAACAATACACGCGACACACTACACAAAAGCAACACACAACACTCAAACACACACACACACACACACACACACACACACACACACACATGCACACGCAAGGCACATTAAAGCAATTTTCTTGCAATATTTTCCATTTATTTTCATTTGATTTCTTTTGCTCAGCTCTACAATTTGGTTACTGTTGTTGCTCGTGTGACACATTACATAAATACGAAATAAGCTACATAGTATTAAAGAGAAAATATGTACACACATACATGCATATACATGCGTCGAACAAGCGCAGGAAAATGGCCAAGAAAATGGCATTCAACGCCGCAACGAGTCAAATTATTTCACTTAATGCGAAAATCGAATTCAGCTGCCGGATGAAAAGTTAGGGAAACTTATTGCAAGAGAAAATGCTGAAAATCGACAGGAAAAACGGCAGGGCAGGGCAGGGCTGGGCAGGCTTCGGGCGAGTATGTAAAGGGGAAGCACCTGGCCGCTGACAGCTTGGGTAATAACAAGGAAAATGAGACAACTGTGGCATGTCGAAGATTGAATACACTTTATAGAGATTAGCTAATCTCTATAGCCAATCGATCGGGCATGTGAGAAGTCATATGATTTAATAAACCGATTTAATAGGATTTTTGAAGACTCTGGTCAAGATATATGGAGAAACATACAAGTTTTTCGTCTTTCGATGGTGAGCTATATGATATAGTGCTTCGATCCGGTCTGCAACAGAAAGTCGGCCTAAGCACTGAGCGCCACACGCATCTGGCTATATAGACACGACAGCTGTTGCCGATCAGGAATATATATACATATATGTATATATTAATATATTTATATATGTATGGCTTATGGGGCGGGAGATATCTTCTTCTATGTGTTACATGTTTGCTGACAAAATGATGACACCCTCTGGAAGGGCATGCAAATAAGGACGCCAATAACAACAATCGATAGCAATAATTACAGTGAAAACTCGTTTGCACGGACAGTTCCCTCAAGACGAGTGTCCGCCTAACAGGTATATCCGTTAGGAGAGATGTATTTTTTACTGTATTATTGTTATTATTATTAATATTATTATTATTAATATTATTATTATTATTATTATAATAATTATTATTATAATTATTATTATTATTATTATTATTATTATTATTATTATTATTATTATTATTATTATTATTATTATTATTATTATTATTATTATTATTATTATTATTATTATTATTATTATTAATATTATTATTATTACTATTATTATTATTATTATTATTATTATTATTATTATTATTATTATTATTATTATTATTATTATTATTATCATTATAATTATTATTATTATTATTATTATTATTATCATTATTATTATTATTATTAGTATTATTATTTTAAGATAGGATCATACAACAAATTGGGACTCAAATTCGAATTTGATTTATCTTGAATTCCCACCAACTTTTATAATAAAATAATTGTATATATCCTCTAGCCGATATTGGTTTAGTTCTTCAATTCTTAATCTGAGTTTATCTGAACCTTAAAAACAGAACAGTTTCCCCTTTTTACATTTTTTTCTAACGTTTTTTCCCAATAAGATTAAAACGAAATTTGCTTGTTTAACAAATTGATGTAAGCCAAAAAGCAAACGACGTATAAAATATGAACACACAAATATGTCACGGAACGTGTGGCACGTGATGCACAATTTTGGGGCTTCAATAAAAAACGAAAAATAATAAACAAAATGAAAAAAAGCAAATCACGACACAATTATTCATTTGGAGTAGCTTTATTTCAGCTGTTACAAAAATACATTTTATGCAGGCAAAAAACCAATTCCCTTTCTGTCACGTAACGTGCGAATACTTTTATACACTTGTACGAGGGCATGTTCATTTTGTCAAGCAGTATACAATACATAGAAGACATAGACGTCTACGAGCTGAGCTATAATCCTTCTCTTGAAGGGCATCAGCAGTCGGGTCGATATAGCTGGGTGCGTCTACTTTATCACGTGCTTCTCATAGGAACAATCGGAAAGAAGGTTTTGATATAGGGGCAAATTTGCTTTCCAGGCAAAATGTACGTTGTAGGGTATTATTAATTGGTATACCCTTGTATAGGGTGTCATAATCTAGTCATGAAATGTGTAACGGGGTAATGTGTAAGGGAAATGTTAGAAAGGGTATTAAACCTTCGGCGTGCCGTAGATTACCTTGCATTCTCTTTCCTTTTCATCCCTGTAACAAGCAGAAGGAAGCATATCCGACCCAAAAAGTATATATATGGCATTCCTGATCAGCATCAATAGCCAAGTTGATGATGTCCGTCTGTCTGTCCGTCTGTCCGTCTGTCTGTCCGTCCGTCTGTCTGTCCGTCTGTGCGTCCGTCCGTCTGTCTGTCCATATGTATGAACGCGTCGATCTCAGAACCTCGAAGAGCTAGAGACTAGAGAAACGGTAGTAAGAGCTCCAATAATCGATAACTTGCCTCCTTTCCAAACAATCGATTAAAATCGACGTAGAAATTCTGTTTCTTGGGCAGATCTCCTAGGTTTCAAGAGCTAGACTCACCACAAATGAGATGTTGCCTCTAGAATAGTATAGACAGATCTTCAGTATCTTTCATTTTCTAGCTTAGGGCTGAGCTGAGCTGCATAGAAGAAGGTTCCGAGCATCCCCTAGTCGGGCACTTCCGACTAGAGCGTTCTTGGTTGTAAAGCCTTTGAACCATTTCTCAGACAGCTTTCATGTTTTGTAATATAAAAAGCAAATGCAAAATACAAATTCATTTCATTTACATATTCATTTACATATTGCACAAATCAAAATTGGCTCCGAATCTCGGAATAAACCCGAGTCTTTGAGGTTGAGGAGTGGATTAAACATATATAATATTTTTGGGACAGCCTGCAAATGACATTAACACATTTTGCACCTGTGCTCTGTAGGCATTTGACTTTGACCTTCAGCTATTATGGCACACACACACGCACACAATCACGTGCTCAAGTGCGCGCTCACACGCACACACACGCGCGTGCATATATTTATGCAGATTAATTACAATTATTCGTCTTATGCAACATGGCGTATGCGTAATGAACCATTTCCCAACAGCTTGTGTACGTGTGTCTCTCCGTGTGTGTCTCCGTGTGTGTGTCTGTGTGTGTGTGTGTGTGTGTGTGTGTGTGTGTGTGTGTGTGTGTGTGTTGAGTTATGCCGGCTCCAGTTAGTCGCAGAGATGACTACGCACATTCGTTTTATTTGTGCTGCTGACTCTGGCAACGAATTGGAAATTTGTGCGATTTTGCGAGTTTTGGCGACGCCGACGGCGCCGTCTGCAAAATCTGGCTAAAAAGCCAACCAAGAGTCAGAGGCAAAGCAAGCAGAAGAAAAAAACTGACTAGCAATAGGCGGAAGTGACTGGCATTTTGGAGTCGTTGTCTCACTGCGACAGGGCAATGACTCCGGACGTGGCATGTTGAACCCGTCGCAGTCGCTGGCATTACGCATACGCCATGTTGTGCGGCTGCTCAAACTGGCCCCATTCAGAGCAAACAATTTCACCCAAAACAGACTCCTTCGGATCATACTTAACACAGCTTTTGCTGTCTCAATTGTTGCTGTGTGAGCTTCCAGGTGAGAGTATAAAAAGTTCTTTATGTTATTTAGTTATCGAAGCATTTGCGTAACAAAATTTACGGAGATCGCTGAGTTGGTTTTTCAGATAGATTTGTGCGCATGAAAAAGCAAAAGCATTTAGATGATTTAAAATATTTTAAGTAAAATGCAATAGTTGGGGCATATATATATATATATAACTGTCGGGTATTTGCCGGCCTTGTTTTGTGCTTCAAATGTTAAACTTTGCCTTTTCAACTATTTTCCCAGCCGTAGACAATTAAAATCTACCCATACTATCTTGAATTCCACGTCTCAACTTATATTTTATATAGACAGTTAAAGAAAAAAGTTGGAATCAACGATTTCCGCCCAACTTAGTCTAGTGTTCAGAGTTTTGAAATGTTCCCAAAGATCCCTGGATATGAATTGGAGCCCGAAACATCGCACATCGATTCTTTGACTCCCATTTCCACCAATGAGCAGCGGATTTTCCGAAAAGTGTGAAACAACTCTCAAATGAATTTCAACAAAGATCTTTGAAAATGAGTTTGAGGCTGAAACTGTCCCTTATAGTATCCAGTCCGCCTAGCTATACAAGAGTAAACAAAACGTTGGACTTGAAAAGGATTGAATCCATTTAAATATTATTCAGCTTGAAGCAAAGATTATGGTTCGCTTTCGTTAGTTTGATATAAAACCAAGGCGAACCAAAACCTCTGTGTTTAAGATAGTTCAATTTAAATTACATAACTATTAGGGGAATCCAGGCACAACATTGAGCCCGAACCATTTGCATAAATCCAAACATGGGTGAACAGATCAAATTTGACTTAAACGTATGTGAGAATATATAAAAAGTCCAGGCTTGAACCAAAGCCTGGTCGGATGTCTGTGCTAAAGCAGGTTCACGAACCAAAACGCAAAAGCAGCAAGCTGGTTCGAATCGAACCGTTTTAGCTTTAATAAACTCTTAATTGCAATATAAGCACATGTATTTGCAAATCAGAACTCCAATCTCTATGTAAAAACTGTGCAAAGCCAAAAATATGTTCGTGATTATGTTGATGATATTTCATAATTGTGTTGAATGCACGCGGGCTGAGTAGAAGCTGAAGCTGAAGCTGAAGCCGGAAGAAGAAGTTAAAAAAAAAGCAAAGAAAAACGCATTGGATATGCTTTGGAAAAACATTTATTTAAATTGTTGCGAACCAAAGAGACGGAAAAAGAAAAATGGAAAAGAAAAGTCGAACAAAAGCCAACGAAGGGAGAAACTTGAAACCAAAAAAAACAAAATGTACTCTAGATACATGTATAACAGCTGGCTAATTGGCAGGTGTCATTGGTTTTTTTTCTTGTTTGGATATCTAATATATGTATTTGTGCTTTTGGGTACTTCTCATAGCCATAGTCCTTGTACTTGTCCCTGTCCCTGTCCCTGTCCTTGTCGCGCTCCTTGTCCTTCTTCTTGTTGGCTTGCGGCGTGCTCTTGCGCGGCCGATTCATCAGCGGATCGTCCATGGTGCGTGATGCCTGCTGCCGCACCTGGGCCGGCGGTCCGGGTGGTTTCTTTTTCTTCTTCTTTTCCGGCTGCTGTTGCAGCTGCAGCATTGCCGGCTGTTGCAGCTGCAACTGCTGCTGCAGCTGCTGTTGCTGCAACTGTTGCTGCTCCCGGCGCTCCAGAAAGGCCGCATTAGCCGAGGCAACTGTCGCTATGCGCTGCTGCTGCTCCAAATGCTCCAGCTGCTGCTTCTTCTTGTGGAACTGCACCAGATGCGAGCTGCGCCGCCGCAGCGCCACGCCATAGGGCCCAAAGCCATTGGATGCGCCGCCAACGCCAAACAATTTGCGTATGCGCCGCTTATTGATGAATCCGCCAAAGTTGACAGCGAGTCCCAAACCACCACCACCACCACCACCACCACCAGCAGCTGCTGATGCACCACCACCAAAAGCGACGCCCCCAAAGGGCAGCGGGCAGGGACTGTGCGCGGATGAGCTGCCCGCCTCGCTGCCGCCGGCAACCATTTGACTAAAGTTGCTGTCAAGATCACAGCTGGCGCTGCCGTTAAAGGTGCCGCCACCGATGGTGCCGGCCGAGTCGGCGCCACACGGAAACAGATATGTATTCAGCGTGCTCAGCGTTGACGTCGTGCCCGGCCGACTGATGGCGCCCAGGCTCAAGCCATTGCTGCTGCTCTGATTGCTGTCGGGCAGCAATTGCAATGTCAACGGCAGCGGCAACATGATCGCCGTGGAGCCGCTAATGTTGCCGCTGCCGCTGCCGGTGCCGGTGCCGGTGGTGCTGTTGCTATCATAGCTGTGCGGATTCACATAGATGTGATTGTTGTTGCTGCTGCTCTGTGTTATTGTTGCAGCCGTCTGATTGCAGCTGCTGCTGCTGCTGCTGTTGATGTTGCCAGTGGCGGCAATGCCGCTGACCACAAGGCTGCTGCTGTTGCTGCTCTCGCTGTTGTTGTGATTGTTGTTGCTGGGCTGGTGGTGGTGCTGCTGCTGTTGCTGCTGCTGGTTGCTGTTGTTGTTGTTGTTCTTTTTGTTCTGGCTGCTGCTGCTCAGCGGCAGGCTAATGTTGTTGTTATTGTTGTTGTTGTTGTTGCTGCTGCTGCTGCTTCTGCTGCGCTCTGGCGCTGTAGCGGGCCGCGGCTGTGCTGCAGCTGTTGTCGCTGTTGCAATGTCAACAAATTGACGACTGTTGCTGCTGCTTGCTGTTGCTGTTGGTCGCGGCTGTTGCTCCCGCTCGCGCTCATTGCCATTGCTGTTGCTGTTGCTGCTGTTGTTATTGTTGTTGCTGCTGCTGCTATTTGTTGCACTCATTGTTGAGCGTTTGTTGAAACCAATTGATGCAAAATTTTGAACTTCTTTTGTTTATAAATATTGATATTGAGCGTGTTTTTCTCGCGGTGTACAAATTGCTTTTCAAAACAAGTAAAAGCAATATCTAGTCTTTTTTAAGTGCTTCCAAAATGCTTAAAAAGTGCTTAAATATTTTTTTGTTATTCTATTTTTTTTTTTATATTTAAAAGTTGACAATGTTTTTTTTTTTATAATTATAAGTTGACAATAAATTCTTCGTTTGTTACTTTGTGTGCTATTTTTTAATTAAATTTAACTTTAAATATTTACTTTTTATGTAAAGTTTTTTTATGTTTTATTGTTTTTTTTTTTTATATTGTTAAGTTCGTCTTGAAATTTTCTTAATCTCTTACTTTTTAAGTTTATAAATTTAAATAATTTTTTAATATTATATTTTCATTTATTTTTTAATTGTTTTTCTTAGTTTGTTTTATTTGAAAATTTTTTATTCAATTTTGTTTTACATATTATGTATATTTTTTTAAGTGCATATTGTTTATCAAATTGTTGTATCATACCGTTAATTTATATATTTAACAAAAAAGTAATTTTTTAGTAATTTATTTGAATTATAAATTTGTAAATCAATTTTGTTTTAAATATTTTGCTTCTAATTTTTTTAAGTGCACATTTGTTATTAAATTGTTTTCATTTTTTTTAAAATATATATATATATAGAGAAGGTGATTTTTATTAATTTGTTTGATTTATAAATTTTTTGTTTTGAGATATTTCCTTTAAACGATTTGCTAATTTTATTTTAAGGAACGATTTTAAAATTTTATTAAGTTTTAAAAATTTTCTCATTTAGTATTTAATTTTTGTTTTAAATATTTTACATCTTCCGAGCTTGTAATTTATTTTTTTCATTTTGAACACTTTAAAAATCTTTTGTAAAATAGGTTGTATTATAATTTTAGCTTTGAAGGTTTTAATTTTTATTAAATTTGATATTTTTTTCTTTATATCAAAATGTTGATAAATGTTTTTATAATTTATTTATATCAGGCTCCATTTAATTTTAAATGCCACTCACAAAATTATGCATTAATAGTTATATAATTAAATTTTATTAAAAATGATTTTTTTATTTTGAAGCAGACTTTTTGTCCATAAATATTGTTTGAAGCTTTGCTGGCACACACATGAGTTTTCATGCATATTTCACTGCATTTTTCACATATTGCACACTTGAAGAAAGCAAAAAAAAGAAGAATTTCGTTTGGTGGTAGGCCACTTGTTTATCACAGTGTTGGGTAGTGCATTGATAAGGCTTGCCACACACACGCACAAATACACAAGCACTTGCTAGTTGCTTAGAAAAAATTGCCAAAAAAAAAAGAAGCGAGAAGAAGACTGAACGTAACGCGGATCGCACGGCACTATTCGTTGTTCGTTGTTCGTTTAGCTGCCACACTCGCTTGCCACACGGCCGCTGCTACGGCCACACTACTGTTATCAGTCAGAGCCACGTGCTTAACGCGCCGCGTGCCACAATTGTATGAACTCTGCGGCGCGTTGTTGACAATGCCACAGCGCCAACAGTCGCCATCGCCATCGCAGTCGCAGCCGCAGCAGCAGCAGCAGCAACGAAGTCGCTGGCTAGTGAGTGTGTGAGTGAGTGTGTGAGTGAGAGAGAGAGAGAGAGAGGGAGAGCTAGTGAGCGAGAGCGAGCGAGAGGCAGGCACACGCACACGCACGAAGTCGTCGCGCTGTTAACTGGGCCGACGAGTTGGCTAACTCGAACTGGATGTCGAGTCCTGAGACTGGGGCCAGACTCGCGCTGTCTGCTGGCGTTGCGACTTCTTCAAAAAATGCCAAACAATTGGCCAGAAATCTAAAGCCAAAAGCCAGCGCAGAAAAACCACTTGAAGCACACACACACACATGACACACACACTCGCTTGATTGTAGTTGTTGCCGTGTTCGGGCTCAATTTCGGGAGTGTTTCGGTTCAGTTGGGTTCACTTCATGGCTAACTTAACTAAATGCCCCGCTGCAGCAACAACACACACACACACACACACACACACACACGACTTTAACTCAACTCGGCTACTCATCGGCTGGCAACTCGTGAACTCTGACAAAACTGTAACTGTAACTAATGTATTATTGTTGCTGCTTTTGTTGTTGTTGTTGTTGCTAGTTTATTGTGTTGTTGTTGTGAATGCCAGCCGAGGCGGCAACATTTCAATTCGGATTTAGCGAGAATCGTGCGGCTGTTCCGCCTGCTTTTCATAGCTCTTGTCCTCGTCCACATCCACATTCACATCCACGTTCACGTTCTCGTCCTCGTCCACAACGTGCGCGTCACAGCAGTTGCTCTTTTTTTTTTTGCTTTTCATTTCGTAACAGTTTTTGCTTTAAATGTATGTGTGTGCGATTAATACATTTGTATGCGTGTGTGTGTGTGTGTGAGCAGCAGCTGCTGCTGCCATAAAGCAGTCGCTTACACGACTGCAACTGCTGCTGCTGCTGCTGCTGCTGCTGCAGGTCACATCAACAACATCTGCAACATTGTCAACAACAATCGCTGCTGCTGCTGCTGCTGCTGCTGTTGACAGTGAGACGTGACATGGCCAGCTTTAACCCCATTATGCATAGAAAAGAAAGCCATAACCAAATAACTCGGCCATATTGCAAGTCTTAAACGAAAAGAATTGGCAAACGCCTTTCTCTATAATTTATATATACAAAACAGTTGATCCGACAAACTGGCTGACTTATTAAAGAATTGAGACGGAAGGGAGCATTAAGACAGGAGTTCAACCTTCAAACGGGGCTAAATGCTCGCATGAAAAGCTTCAAGACATAAAGTGACCATAAAAGTCTGATTTACGCATGTGACTAACAAGCGAGCAGTCGCCGGTTCAAATTTAATAGCACTCTTTATGGCCCCGTAGAGGGTATTAACGCACCGAAGGAGACATCTCCGAGCCCATAAAGTATATATATATTCTAGATCCACATCAACAGCCGAGTTGTTAAAGCCATGTCCGTGTCTTAGCTGAGAAAATTAGCTGTGAAATGGCCGGACGGGCAAATAAAACACCTTCATCGTGTCGTTGATGCTATTCGAAAATTGTGTTTTCTAATTAGGCTTTAAGCATTTAATTTTCATAATTTTAAGTCATAAATAATTAGGACGACACTCGTTTCTGTCGACCACTAATAAATAAAAAAATAAAAAAAATTAATAAATAAATAAATGTCCGTCTGTCTGTTTCGATTCGAACTTGCCTCTCATTTTGAAGGCTATCTCGAGACTTTGCTTAGCTCCGTCTTTCTGTTGCAGGCAGTACATACTATACTATATATCAGAACCAACCAGATCGGCGAGCTTTATCATATGGCTGCCATGGGAACGATCCTTGGAAAAGTGTCAATCATACAAAAACCAACTTTTCGATCAATCGTTCCTTTGGTAGTAAAATGTTATAGTTGATTTTTGAATGCACAACTTGTTTGCAAAACTTGGCATTTATCACTATCACCATGATTCCAATCAACATCGGACTACTATATCATAAAGCTATCATTAGAACGATCGGTCGAAAATCAAGATCTTTTCCATTATCGAGATATGTTGATCAACCTTGACATTTACTATTTTTACAATGCGTCTAGATGTACTATATGTGCCAAGTCTTGTCGACAAATGAGTATTTGCATGGCAAAATTTGCTGCACAAATATCTGCAAAGCCGCAAGGCAAATGTCTAGAAGGGTATTTAATCTTCGGTGTGCCGCAGATATCCTTACTTCCTGTTAATTTTTAAATGTGTTTTTTCGTTTACTTTCTTCGTTTCATTTTTTAAAGGGTATAATGTATTCGTGCAAATGTATGTAACAGGCAGAAGGAAGCATCTCCGACCCCATAAAGTATATATATTCTTGATCAGCATAAATAGCCGAGTCGATTAAGTCTGTCTGTCCGTCCGTCCGTCTGTCCGTCTGTCCGTATGTATGATCGCAAGGATCTCAGAACCTATAAGAGCTAGAGACTTGAAATAGCTATAGGTCGTCCTAGTCCCCGCGCAGATCGAGTTTGTTTTTGATATGCGATAACTTGCCCCGTTTTCAAGTAATCGATAAAAATCGATCAAAATATCGAAATTCTATTTTTGGGGAAATTTCGGTAAATAATATGAGCTAGAGTCACCAAACTTGACATGTGGCTTCTAGAATAGTATATATATAAATCAAGTGTCTTTCATTTTATACCTATCGCCTGTTGGAAGAAGAGGGTTCAGGGTATCCCCTAGTCGGGAGCCCCCGACTAGAACCTCTTACTTGTTTGAGTTAATGCTGTGCTTCGTTTGATAGTTCGGACCAACTATTTGTCCCTAGATTCGATTCGTTTTATCTGCGCATACCTTTGTTTGTCGTATATATATTTTGTAAATTTTTTCGGCAGCAATTGATTTCCTTTTAATTATTGTCCGCTATGCCGCAAATATTGAACGCCGCACGTATTTTTATGTACGAGACCCCTCCAAATTGAAACTCTACCCAAAAGTTACTTTGAGCAACTGTGTTTTTTAAAATGATTCAATTCGCAGTAAAAGTAAATTTTAATTCCGTGCTTGAGCCCGACTGGCAGCCTTGAATCTCACATTAAGTGCAGCTCCAATATTAACACAAATAAATAAACATAAATATTTTAAATAAGTTAATCTAAACACATTTGAAGATGACATGGGAGATGTGTGGGCCAACGCGTCGCATGCGCAATCTGATGAATTGATGTGACGCATACGCAACGTGGGCCGCAGCAAAAGTTGGGCAAATGGCGGGAAGTGCGCGGCAGAGCGAGATGGTGGCACGAAACGTGTTTGGATCATATGCAAAAAGGCAAATAATATCTGTTTGTGCTTTCTGGCTTGCCTGCCAAGCAAATTGCCGGGGTCATAGCAAAGAGTTTTTCCATATATATACATATATATTTTTTTTTTTTGTTTTTGATACTGCTCTTATTATTATTTTTTTGCCGTGTTGGTTCGCTTTGCATTTGCGGCAACCTTCATGGCTAATAAGCAGCCTGCCAGCAGTCACGGCACGTGGAATATGCGACCCGCTTCTGTTGGCGTGGGGTTTAGGGAGGGAAGGGGGGGGGGGGGCGGAGAGTGCCAGAGAATGAGAGTGAGAGAGAGAGAGAGCGGCTGCAAAAATATTGATCAAATTTTTGTTTGTCAGCGTTGCCACAACAGCAAATGGGACAAATAAATCGCTGGTGCGACCCCCCGACCCCCCTCCAAATCAAAACCAACACCACCCCACCCCACCCCCCGCTCTCCATGCAGAGCCTCGAGCGAATGTCAGGCAAACAAGCAACTAAATTCAAAGCGCGCACCCGCACGCTGCACTGAATACCTTCCCCCGCCCCCTCCCCTTGTAGATGTCTCTTGTTGCACCGCCCTCCCTTTGGAATGGCGCTTAGTCCACCGCTGGGAGGCTGTCACATCAACATGGACTCCAGCTGCAGCTCTGGATGACGCTTTGCATTTGAGCGGCAGCAGGAGCAGCCTCTCCACACCTCCACCCCTCTGCACCGACTAACATAACTAACTGCTGGCACAACAACCGAAGCGAACCACACACCCCCCCCCCCCACCCCCCACCCCGTCAACACCCTCTCCATTACACTCCCTTGACGCTTTTGCTCTTGTCTAAGGCACACACAATGGCAAAACGATTTTCGTGCTAAAAATAACAAAATTGATGGCGTCTGTTAGAAAGCTCACCCCCCCTCCACACACACACCCACACACAACAGTTGTGTGTGCTCCATAAAACAAGCAATATGAGAGGCGTTGGGGCGGGGCACTCGGCACTCGGCTGTCGGGTAGCCGGTCATGGCCACGGTGAATGCGAAAAACGCGAGCAAATCAATTAAAAAATTGTTCGTTAAGCGCAGCCAAAACAAAGTCAAAGCATAAAATATAAAAAACACATCGCCTGGACAAATACTTGATGAGTTATTTGTGATTTATGGGCTCGCCGGACGCCCCCTCGAAGGAGCCAAAGCCCCTTTCCTTGGTCGGGGTATTTGTTGAGCCAACTGCAATATGCAGCACCACTTGGAATGGAATTCTTTCGTGCCGCCCGACATTTCCGGCAGCCACTTTCCGACTTGCCGACTGGCGGCTAACCCAAACAGCTCCGACGAGCTTCGACAAGGGTGGAGAGGGGGGTGGTGTGGACGTGGAGGGGGGGCATGGGTGCGTAGCTACTACTTCAACTACATTTAGCATAGTTACACTTACAGCTACAGCCAAAAGTTAATTCTCGAGCGTTGTCTATGTACCCAAAGCACTGTTCGAACTGTCTTTCCATTTATTGTTTTTTAATTTTGATAATTATTATTATTATTAATAAAGTTATTATTAAAAAAATATACATTTGTGTTTTTATTTGTACTTCATTTTCATTATTAATTTTGTTATTTATTATTTTATACATCTTTTTATATTAACTTCATTGAATATTATTATTATCAGTAATTTCATTATTGTTATTATTGATATTTTTATAACTATTATCATTACGACTATTTATTATTTTTTTTTAAATTATTATTTTTATTATTGTAATTATTTTTTATTAATATTTTTATTCTTATTATTTTTATTTATATTATATTATTATTATGTAATTATTATTTTTCGGGCTCATGCATTTTAATGGACTTCACTTTCAATAACTAAAAGCTACATAGTTAATACGGGCCGTATCTAGAATCGTTCGCTTCAACGCACCCATCGAATGTGAATCTTACTATCGTTAGTAGTCAAGATTTTAGAATTTGTTCTTACGATTTTGATTATCTATTTTTGTAAAGTCAAGAATTCTTGTCGATAAACTATCGATATTCACACTGTTTTTTTTTTGCATTGCGTTAAGTTGAATTGTATCTGCTTCAAGCATATGCTCAAAATATGTTCTTAAGCCATCAAGAGGCTGAGCATTTTATATTTGTATATAAATACTTTTGTGGAAACTATCGATTAGCTGCCGATAGTCACATTGCGGAAACGTAACAATCGATAAGCGCAGTAAGTTTTTATCACATGTGAAGTTTATAAGAAATGCCTGCATAAATATAAACGCTGACTATCGATATTGACTTTTCGAAGAGTATCGATAACACTTATCGATTGTTGATTTAATTACGATCAGAGCTAATTGCTCGGCGTTTGATTATTGCTTATTAAAAATCATCTATTGCCAGCTAACTAGTTCGAACAGCGCTTTAGACAGTTGAGTTTTCGCTTAAGCTGAATAATTTATCGATATATTTACATCATTTTGTAGTTATCCTGCATGACAAACTGCTTTTGCCTGCTTGCCCATGATCGACACACATGCAAAAAAAATTAAAGACAACATGACAAAATTTAACAATAAACAAAATAAACAAAAAAAAAAATCGAGTTTTGTCTCTCGCGTAGCTCGCACTCATTCTTTTCTATGTGACTTTGTAACTGATTTCGGAGTTAGTTGCAATGTTTTGCACACATCCTATTCTCGGTGAGTTTAGAACTGGTTTCGGAACTGGTTGTTCGGCTACCTCTTCTTTTTGTGACGCATCTCAGCTGGCGAACGCAACGTAGGCGCCGCGTGCATTATTCCCGACACCAGTTTTGTAGTTTCTCTCTGTGCCCCGCACCGCAATTACAACAACAGCAACAAGAGCCACAACAACAACAGCAACAACTTTCAGAGCGCGTCGATGTGAACGGACGCGCGCGTCACTTTAAAGTGTGGCCAAAGACGGCAGTGAATCCGGGTCCGACTGCGACAGCGGCTTTGATTTTGCGCCGGGGCAGAGGCTAACAGCTTGGGGCATGCGGCTTGGGGCAGCCGGGAGCGTCATTTGGCTCAGCGAGTCAACGATCGGTGGCAATGTTTTTTGCGTTTTCTAATTCAATTGTCAAGTCTTGTCTTTGCCCCCAGCCGGAAGGAGAGCCAGTAGGCGATACGAGACGGAAGAGAGAGAGAGAGAGAGAGAGGGGTGAGAGGGGTGAGAGAGCGGCAGAGAGGGCGAATGCGTAATCTCAAGAAATATGACTGCACAGCTGGCCAAGTGCGTGAACAGCAAAAGCCAAACAAAGCAACAAGAACAAAGCTGTGTATGACACACCGGAGATAAAATACACTAATTGGAAGGGCATTGCCAAAAAAGACCTTTTGAATATGTATAAGATACAGATACAGATATATTAAACCGATTCGCTAAGGGCTTGAAGATAGGTGAGTATGATTGTAAGGCTCGCAAATGTTGAGTTTCTTTCAGAAATGGAAGAGTTTAACAAACCAATTGACCATCAAGTCCCTAAGACTTTACTAACATGTAAATAGACAAATGGCAAATCTGAACAATATATCCAAAGATCGTACACCTATATGCAGTACACTTGATGCAGATCAGGCAAACATGACATCTTCTTCTGTGCGTTATACAAGTTGTGGCAGAACCATAATACCCTGTAACAAGAGTATCGCAAAGGTGGTTCAGTTCTAGTCCAGGGGCTCTCTTTGGGGCTTTAACTCGAGCGACAAGCACGCGCGCATGTTAGCGCATTTTTTTTGTTAAGCTGCCCTCAAGGCCGAACGCTTGGCCGCTGCCTGGTGCCTTATAATCGGCCGCAATATGCACCACGCCCACCACGCCCACCACGCCCTTAACCAGCCCCATAACAAAAGCCCAGCTGGCCAGCAAGAATGCACAACTAGCCTTATGCGGCGGCAGCGTTAATTGGCTGCAAGTGGCAATCGATGGTGACAAGTGGCAAAACATAACTGTGAGCACACGAAACACACACAAACACACACGCACACACACACACACACACAAACATACACACACACACGCACACAAATTGTTGCACACAGGTCATTGCTTATCATTTTTGATCTTAGTGCAACAATTGGCACAAAAGAAAGCAGCAGCAAAAATTAAGGCGTCTCCGCAGAGGCTTGTGGCTGTGTGGAACGTGCGGCATGTGGCATGCAACGCTCAAACAGAAAAATGCGGCAAATGTGCTGCTCATCCCATGGTACTTAAAATGCGACACCCCGAACTGTGTCTCGAAATTCATTTGAGGCGTTTTCAATTAAAGCCTTATCAATTGAGAAGCTGTTCTTGATTTATAGCAGAGCCTTAAGATGTCCATTGGCAAATTAAATTGATATCCAAGCTGCTAGACCAAGCTGCTAGAAAATACAAACATTTTTAACCTATTATTGACGAGCTGTACGCTCTGGGAGCGAAACCAAGTGCCAAGCTTCACTCTGAGCTGATAAAGAGACAAGTACAACAAATATATTTTCGCAAAAACTTTAAAAGGCAAGAGGAAAGAGCAGGCCAGCCTAGACCATGTCCCTTGACCCCCATTCGAGGGTATTCATCTGCCGTAGCAACCTCTCAGATTGCTAGCAAATTAAAATTAAAATTTAAGAAAAACCAATTATGACTAAATGAGTGAGACACTCTTTTTGAAAATCTTGCCTTACCTAATCTAACATCAAATAACCCAACTTAATCTCAGTTTGTCTGAACCAAACTTACCTCAACTAACATAAATCTTTGCATAAATTTGACTTTGACTGTAACCCAATTAAAGCTTAATTAATCCATAAACAAACGCCTTAGCTAATATGGCATTAGTTTATAAGTTTAACTAATCCCACTTATTTCATTTCAGTTAAGTTAAATGAACTTAACCTCACTCCTTGTAACGTCAGTCACCTTATGTAACTGTAAAAAAGATGAGTAAAAGAGTAACAAAATTGTATCTAATCTAAGCGAACATTAATTGCCCTAGCCTAGCCTTACGCAATCTAACGATAATATAACCTACCTAACCTCACATAAGCTAACCTAACCGAACCCTACCTCGCCTAACTAAATCTCAGTTAAGCTAAACTAACTTAACCTCACTCTATCTTTGGAGTGAGCCACCCTAACCAAATTGAAGCTAACCTTATTTATCATGAAATGCCCTGCTAATCTAGCATAATACAATCCTTACCTAACCTAACCTAACTTAATCTTCGTTAAGTTATACAAACCTAACCTCACTCTACCTAACTTCCACTTAAATCGCTCTATAAATTTGACTTAAGAGTTAGCCACCTTAACCCAATTGAAATAATCCCTATCTATTATTAAAGGCTTATCGAATATAGAATAATATTACCCAATCCTAATCCTGCCTAACCAAACCTAGCTGTATTTAACCTAACCTAACTTAATGTCAGTTCAGCTATACGAACGTAATCTCACTCTACTTGAGCTCATCTTTAATCTCTCTATATACTTGCCAGCCCAAGCTAACCCAGTCTACGCACATATAATCTAATCAAATCTAGCCCAACCTAACGAGACCTGACCCCACATAACCCCAGTTAATCTGCCACAACTCAATCGCATCTAATCAGATTTAACTTAACCTCATTTAACCCCTGACTCTGGGGCGAGCCAAGCCCACCTCCAAACCTAACCTAACCCAATCGAATTCAATTTAGCCTCAGTCAATCTCAGCCAATTTTGACGAGACTCAACCGCGGCAAAGTTTTTTCTGCCCAGCATAATCTCAAGTGCTTTAAACAAAATACTTTTGCCAAGTGTTTACACGCTCATAAATTATGTTTTTTTTTTTTGCTGTTTTTGGGTTTATTGTTGTTGTTGAATTTTATATTTTTATTGATATTTTTATAGATTTTTTAATATTTCCAACGAACTGTTATGAAATTCGGCGATCGAGCCGCATGACGTGTGCGTAATAAATCCAACGGCAATTAAATGTTTGGGGCAAAAACAAGTAGGCAATCTAACGGTTTATTTAAGTTGCAGACAGCTGCTAACTTTAGTAAACAGCTTTAATACGTTAATTAAACGATAAAAGCATTAAACAAGCAATAATTAAAATGTGAAATCAAATGAAAATTATAGAAAATATGGAGAGTGCAAAAAAGAAAAGAAAACACACAAGAACAAGGAAGAAAGAAAACTATGTGCGGCAAGCCGAAGATGAAATACTCTAACAGAACACACAAGTATGCCTATAAGAAACATACGATAAAGCAGACCGATGCGGGCTTCGGGAGCAGCGTGAATATCGTATTTGTTGAGCTTGGCTGGAATATATTGAGCAGGAGGCAAAGGATTTATTCAATATGGGAATAAACAGTTCGGGCGATTATTCCAATTAAGTTAAGATTGTCCATCTATAAGATCAGATTTTCCATCTTTACGATAAGATTTTCCATATATATGTAAGTTTCATCAAGGTAACTTGAATAACAAACAACTTGTTCCTACCAGAACCTAACTATGGACAACTGAGAGACGAACGTAGTTGGAATCAAGAATCGTGCGTATATATACATATATATGTATATATGTATATATATATACATATATACCCTATAGATCTTAAGCTATATGCAACACATTGCGCAAGAATGTTGAAAGACTCTCTGCAAGTGTATCAAAAGATCTTGCATATGCTGGGGCTAGATCGTAAATGTGGAATTCGGCGATCCTAAGTAAATATTTAGAAAATAATAAAATGAACATTTATTTATTTATTTTTTTTCATTTTTTTGTTTTCTTCTTTTTAATGCACTAAACGGCAGCAGAGGCAATAGTTGGAGTGGCTAAAAAGCGGTTGAAGAGGAAGCAGCAGCAGCAGCAAAGAACTTAATAACAACTCGCAGAGGCGGGCTTTGATTGCGTGGGGCGTGGCACTGAGCAACATTTGTTTGCTGCTTACCTTGGCGCTTGGCTTAAGTTGCCGTGCGTCGTCGTGATGTGGGCCATGCAGGCGATCCATTAACTTACTCCTCTGGGCTCCGCTCGGTTAGCACTGGGTCAAATCTGCACACATACACGCACACGTACACACACATAGAGAGAGATACACATATATATATATATATAGATGCAGGCATAAATATATAAATATATATATATACATACATATAGATGCATATATGAGCCTATATATACAGGGTGCAACAGTTGGGGAATAAGTCGTGGGTTACACACGCACACATACACATATATATATATATATATGTTTATAACTATATACAGATCTGTTTGTGACAAACACACACACACACACACACGCACGCACAGTGAGCTGTACATAAATACATTTAATATGTTACGTATACGTAATATGGTTATTGCTGTCTTCGTTGTTGTTGTGTGCTTGTTGCTCTCGTTGTTGTTGTTGTTGTTGTTGTTGTGTCTAGCGGGCTGCGCATATTTATGGAGCAGACATATAGACAGACATGGTGCTATATATATTTATTTATATTCAAATTCAAATGACAAAAGAAATGAAACGAAACGAAACAATTTTCTTTTCTTTTCCTTTTTTTTTTCGGTTCTCTTCACATTTTTATTTTGTTTTTCACGAGCCGCTGACACGGGGGCAGCGGGCCGGCGGCGGCAACATTTGTCGCACACATTTTTCACATATTCAAATGCGACAACAACAACAACAACAACATGAATACCACACGACAATGAATCTGTGTGCGAGAGGCCAAAGACGACAACGTGCACAGGCTGAGTTTTTCGTGAGGTGTGTGTAAAGAGCTTGGGGCCGTTGCGGGGGGAGGGGGAGAGGGGGGAGAGGGGGGGGGGTGTTGTGTGTTGGGGGGGGGGGCGGCGGCAGCTGGCTGCTCGGCGACGTCATTTGCGACACTTTTCACATAATTCGCTTTTTGGGCTTAATTGCCGCCTGTTTGGTATTAACAAAACCGCCCAAAGAAACGCTTTTTTCTTTAATTCTCTTCTTTTTCGGGGCGCGCACAGCACAAGGCACAGAAACACACACAAAAAAAAAAAACAAATATTTAAATATACCAAAAAAATAACGGGAAAAACGGGCAGAAAATAATTACGAAAATCGACGAAGAAAACGCACTGGAAAAACTGCTGACGTTCGCGATTGTGTGTGGGGCAAGTGCGAAGCGTTCACCGGCGTGCGCCTTACTGAAGATCGGCAGCGGCTGCTGGGACAGCGACTGTGACGCCGACGACGACGGCGACGGCGACGGCGACTGCGAACGGGTACGGAACTGGCAGGCAGAGCAGGAGACTGCGACGTTTTTAAGCAAATCCAGCGCATATTGCTCTCTCTGTGTGTGTGTGTGTGTGTGTGTGTGTGTGTGAGCAAAGTGTTTTCATTTTGCTCTTTTTTTTTCAAACTGTTTTGCAGCAGCCAACGTCAACGGGCAACGGCCTAAGAAGCGAGCCAAAACTGCTCCGCAGCGCGTTTATGCGAGTCACGTTCATGCGATCGAGAAGAGATCAGGAAAATTGAAAAGAATTGCAGAAAATCTATAAAATATTAAAATATTCATGCAATGCCTTGCTTTTTTTTGTAACAAAAAAAAAATACATCGTGAAGATCGTAAAATATCTTGGAAAACTAATTATTTTGCGTTACGAAAACTCATTTGTCGACCGATTCTTCCCAAAGAGCTGTATAATAATGGAGTGTGATCTTGATAGAACTTGGCACATATGGAAGAAGCATACTATGAAATATAAATGCCATGTTTGGTCAAGATATATGGATAAGCCAAAAAAGTTTTCTATACAAGAACCTTCTTTTCAACCGACCCTGCCTTTGACATCCATATGATATACATATGTGATTTGGCGATCCGTCCGCATCCGACATATTTACTGCCGGCAGCAGAAAGACAAACCGAGAAACGGACATGGGACTCGGCTGTTGATGCAGATCATGCAGATCATGTCTCCTTCATGGCAAAATAAGATTACCCTCAACAAGTGTATACAAACAGGAGTCTTCCAGTGTGGAGTGCACGACTAACAGATGCCCTCAACCAAAGTATTTAAACCCTTTCACAACAAACCAAAAATAAAAAAGAAAGCCATGCTCAAGCATGCAAGCCGCGTGTTATCCAACCGCCGTGCTTCTTCTTCTCTCAGCTCCATACAGTGCGAAATGCATACTTCAATAACTTCGGTGCTTATAGTCCGATCTTTACGATCTTTGCAGGGCTTAAATCTGCTATGCAAGAGTGTGTGTATACCGAAGCGCAAGGCGCTGCCTTCAAAAGTATGTGTCATATAAGTTACATAATAGTACATCATTCGATTGGTAGAGATCAGAAGGCACTGATCGATTCCAGCGCAAAAAAAAAAAGAAAAAAAAATGTGTATGAGTCTATCTGTTAATCGTTAGTACTAAGCGTGCGGCTACATACCAAATTTGGTGCAAATAGCTTTTATAATTCTCGAGCTTTGCCTAAAAACGCATGTCTCAAAATTAGCTTCAATCGTCTCAATGTCTCACAGATATCGGACATGTCAAAGGCGACTCAGTTCCGATCAAGACTCGTTAAATACTCGAATTGAGTTTCGAACCAATTCGTAAACAAACAAGTGAATGCTCATTGAGTTTGAGCTTTTCGCGAATTGTCAGCACGCACAAACGAAGGCGGGCAACGAGAACAAATTGCGACCAGCCTTGTCCACCTGTCTCGAATTGCAGTACAGCTGCATTGGGGCTAAAGGCCTCGGCCTTGTCGCAACTTGACCATAAAATTTAAAGTGAAATATATTAAATATAAACCAATTTTTATTTGAACAACATAATTCTTGGGGACAATGCTTTCTGATTTATTTTTAGAGCTTGTAGACTCTGATAAGACCCCCAGTTTGTCACATATGCGCTGTCTACATACAAAACTGTTTGTTCTGTTTGATTGATTGACTGATTGACTGACTGACCGGGTTTAAACTTATTTTGAAGGAGCTTTCAAAGAAGTTGCATGAGAGACGTTTACAACTGATGATCTGGAGCTGTTAGAAAAATATTTTAAAGAAGCGCTCTTCTATGCGATTCTCAAGAATTCAAGTAGGACTTGTGAATCGTTTTATATTATATGGTTGCGATGGCAATATTGTAAAATTTATCTTTGATCTAATTGGCTTTGCTTTCTTTCTCGCTCCCCCTTACTATCTCGCTCCGTCTCTCTCTCTCTCAATGCCCCTCTATCTCGCTCCCTTTATCTATTTTTCTTTCTCTTTCTTAAATTGAATGCTGGCTACGCATACTATGTTTATGCAAATATACGGTTGCATTTTTAAGACCCCGACGGATTAAAAGATTTTAAATATCCCAAGATCTTTAAATCCCACGACTCACACAAAACATTTAATTGCTATAAGTATTATTAGCTCAACAGAGGTGTCAAACGTCATATTAAAACGAGATTTCTTACTTTTAAACATAATAATATGAAGGAAAACACATTAGAAACCTCTCTATATTTCGACTGTAATTCCCAACTAGCTTATGCATAAAAGCCCAACAAACTGAATTCGCAGAAACTTAGCAAACTATTTTCCAAGTATTTCTTGTTTGAGACATTTATTAAAATCAAATTGCAAAACTATCGATTACACAAAGTAGTTCAACTCAAATAAATGTCGAAAACGAAGAAAGTTTGGCACAACATCTGCTTAAGCAAAAAGTCGCTTGTTTCTATATTCAGAGCCCATTATAAATTAGCAACAAGCGGGTATATTGGTTGTGTGATAACGTATGTTGCAGGCTGAAAAAGGCTTTGCTGCTCCAACAAAACCTATTCACTTGACATTTCATAATAAATATTCTGGTTAATTAGGCGCATAAGGAGTTCATCTTTTTTTCGATATCTCCTGTTGCCGTTAAATTGATAAATATCGATTTCTTTTGGTTTGCAGACTCTTGTTTAATAAATACAGACAAAATATATTCAACAAGTACTTGTCGTAATTTAAAAGAAAATCATATTGAAAGTTAGAGCCTTGCGCTTTGGTATACATAGGGACGTCTAATGTAGACCCTGATAATTTCATGAAGATCGGACAATAAACACCGAAGTTCTAAAAGAATGCATTTGCCAGAGTAAGAAGCGGAGTGAAGAAGAAGACATCCCCTGTGTGTTTGTGTCTGTAAGGAAGATATTTGGCATGTTCCGGCTTAGGGTATTAGCTAGTTGAGCATTTTCGACTCCTGCTTTTGCTTTTACAGGTAATATGCAAAAGTTGCTAACGATGCGGATAGGAACTTGTTACGAACTTTCGTGCGAATGGAGAGCAGAGAAGGGGGCGGGGAGCTTCAGCTAAAAACGATCTCGCGGAACAAATGACGCAAAATGCAATTACAGAAATTTGCAAAATAGCGAAATTGCAAAATTTCTGCACTATTTATTTTCGATAGTATGAGGCTAAATTATGGTATCTGTTTTGGGTGCAAACGTCAGCAGTCCCAAAATGAACAAGAAGAAGAAACGGAATGTTTGTTATGAGGTTAATAATGACGTTGCGATAGAGAGAGAAACAGAGAGAGAGAGGGGGAGCACGAGAGGTCTGGGGGGCTTTAGTTAGCTAGAGAATTGAGTTGTTTCAGCTAAATCTTTCAGCATGTTTTACTTAGATATTAATGCGTTTTATGGCGTCCACAACAACAACAAGTGGTGTTAAAAGAAGAAGAGAGCGCGCTGTGTGACCTTCACTCACTTTTCATTCCAATTTCCACTCGAGAGCTGCGAGCGTATTGCGCAAAGTGGCTGCTCAGCTGTTTAAATGATACAGATACAGATACAAATACAGATACAGATACAGATACAGATACAGATACAGATACAGATACAGATACAGATACAGATACAGATACAGATACAGATACAGATACAGATACAGATACAGATACAGATACAGATACAGATACAGATACAGATACAGATACAGATACAGATACAGATACAGATACAGATACAGATACAGATACACAGATACACAGATACGCAGATACACAGATACACAGAAACACAGACACACACAGATACACAGATACACAGATACACAGATACACAGATACACAGATACACAGATACACAGATACACAGATACACAGATACACAGATACACAGATACACAGATACACAGATACACAGATACACAGATACACAGATACACAGATACACAGATACACAGATACACAGATACACAGATACACAGATACATAGATACACAGATACACAAATATACAGATATAAAGATACACAGATATACAGATACACAGATACGTAGATACATATGTATCTGATGGATTCGCGGCGCTGTTGTCTTGTTTTCGTCAATTGTCGACAATATCGTTTTTAATGTGCCTCTTTATTTGTTTCAAAAAAGCCAATGCCAAAAAGCCTGGGGGCGTGGCCGCACTGACGGGGGCGGGATGGGGGTTTGGTTTGGCTCTGCGAAACGTTTTCGTGAAATGCCAAAAATTATTTTAATGCATTTTCATTTTCGTTTTCATTTTCAAGCATTGCCGATTGATTGCTGTTGATTTTTGCCAGAAAACTGATTTTGAGCAGACGAAAAAATGTTTTCATTTTTTTAATTTATTTGTTTTTGTTTTTTATTTTCTCAACGTTCCAACAAGGGCGTCAAGCGGCGGGGGGCGTGTAACGAGTTGCTGATGAGCGCGCGGTGCGAATGGATCACTTGCAGCGCATCTGCGATACGAAGGGAACGCCTACGCCACCACTCCCCCCCCCCCTACCCCCTGTCACCCCTACCCCCAGCAATACACTTGTTTATACAATTTTGTTGTTTTGCGGCGCATTTAATTGAGTCTTTTGGCATTTGGCTTGCCTATTTGTTTATTCGACAAGTGTTCGATTGATTGATCAATCGAAACTGCGCACATGACTGACTGATTGATTGATTGATTGTTGCATGCAGCAGGTGCAACGACTCGTTTGATTAGCTTTAATTATTTTCTTTTCAATTATAATTTTGTCGCTAAGTATCTGCATCTGTATCGGAAGCTGTATCTCTGGCTGATGTATGAACGATTGATCGAAAATTAATTTCTGCTAAGAACAACTTCTTGTAAGTACAAAACAAATCAGCTTAACCTTATCATATATATTGGCCACAAGATAAGTTTTATATATGCATAAATTATCTTTTTCGGAATGTCTTCATCAAACTTCACAATTCTCCCAATATATCTGCAAATCCGTAAGTCATACGCCTACAAGGGCACCTAATATTTAGGGTATTTTGATATAAATATTTTGTGTCTCCCCCGTAGCACCAGCAGCTGTTTGTTACGTCGGTTTTGACACAATAACCCGCATGGGCAGCCCGTGCCACTGACCTTGAGAGAGTGGCTAGAAAGTGGGCAAAACGAGTGCGGCAATGGCAGAGCAACATCCCATTGCAACATGCCATTGCAACATCCCATTGCAACATGCTATTGCAACATGGCAAGGCAACATGTCTTCGTTGCATGCCAGACCAAATGCAGCTGTCAAATACCATAGCAGCATGTTCCCTCGATGTGTGAAGCAACATTTTTGATCTCAACATGCAATGGCAACATATGTATGGCAACCAACCAAACAGCTTGTTGTGGGCAATTGTGAAAGCAACATTTCATCCGCAACATGTGAATGTTAATTACACATCTGATACTGAGAGTTTTGGGAGCACACGGCAACTTTTTAATGGGTACATTTTGTATCTTACAGCAACATTTGCTTGGAAACATTGCATAGCATCATTTAAATAAGACTTTTTTTACAGCAGCCAGCAACATATATAAAAAGCAACATTATTAGAAATATTGCCACAGCAACACGTAACTGAATGTTGCCATAGCAACATTTGCACAGCAGCATGTAAAATTCATCCAACATTCATTCGTTCTTAAATGCATTTAAATTAAATTTAAAATAAGCTGCCGAAGATTATAAATATCTGCAGCTACAACGTTCCGTTTGTATGAAAATGTCGTGTATTTAGATCAATTTTTGATGGATTTAGAACAAATTTTGATAGGCTAAATATTGCCGATGTTGATAAGACCTGTTAGCCGCATAATACTCATAATTTAATTTTAATTAATTAATTAATTTCGCTAAAACATCTTGTAAAGCTAAATAGCTGTACTTGAACTATACTTCCTTATCCTGCTTTATGACACAATCTCTTTAAATAACTCTCCTCGTTTCCACTTATTAGTATATTAGAAACAATCGGAACTATCTTTCGATATCCTGCTCTATGATCATATCTCAGAACTTATCTTTTAATCTTTTAGTGTAAGAAAGAAAACTAATTTTATATGGTATAGCCAAAGACAATATAAACACTAAGCTGAGTAACGCCATGCAACAAAATGCGGCCCTAAGAGAGCCGTGCAAGCAATTATGTTTGTATGTGTGTTAGTATACATACATACAGGACAGCATAATTGAATGTGTTTGTTATTCACAGCTCTGGCTTTAGCTGGCAAAGAAATAAATTTTGTTAGTTTTCTACCGCTGATCATGCATCTATCCCAAATTTGAATTCACATACGAATGCATGATGTGTACTGAGGTTGGCTCCGTAAAAAATCTGTCTTTTAAAGTCGTCGCACATATTTGTATAATTTCTTTAAATTAAATGATTAGTTAAAATAGGGTAAATTAAATACTTCGGTAGCTAGTACGACCGGCGGAGAAAAAAAATAATTTAAACAAAAAAAAAATTGATAAAATGAATCTTTGGAAACACACAAAATTTGCGCTCTTATTTCATTTCTTTTTCCTGCAAAATTTATAGTTAGTATCTAGGGTAATGTGTCATTTGAATAAAGCATGCATTTCATGGATAAAGCAGAAGTACTTTGCGTCGATCGTAAGTTTAAAACTTTTCGCTCAATGTACTTCGAAAACGAAGCGACGCAAAGCACCATCGACCAGCTTTGCTGAAGGCAGGCTGGCGACTAACTTCGTTGCTCGGGTCAGCATCAGCAAGCCGCGACTTCGGCATTCGTTCGTCTGGCTTTTGGAGAACGAATAGCCAGTCGGCAGGCATGTCGTGCGAAAACCTAAACGCCAGATGAAAAGCCAGGCATGAAATTTTTCGTCGCATGGGCGTAACTCATCTTAGTGTTTATATAGTCTTTGGTATAGCCCTGGTCTCTGGTATTTACGCACAATTGGGTGCCATATTCAGGTGACCAGAGTTATTGCAGAAATAAATTTCGCATCAGGTTGTGGGAGCGTGTCTGTGAGGAATTTTGTATATGTATGTGTATAAAAGGAAGTTCCATTGTTTGTTACGGCACTTTATAACTAAGTATAACGGAGTATCTTTCAGTCGGGCACTTCCGACTAGCGAACTCTTTCTTTTCTTAAGAACTTGATACACTTTGAATTTTACATATATAGGCATCAGCTCGATAGCAAAGCGTTTCAATTAGCGAGGGGCATTCCAAGAATGCCTCCTTTGCCATTGACCGAATGCGTTAACAAACTTCTAAACCCTTAGCCTAGACACAAACCGCATGCACATTGCCTTCTCGTGGCATTTGCCTTCGTTCGAAATGTTCTCGGATAAAAGCGTGTGTTAAGGGGTTCAAGTACTCACCTGCAAAGAGAAGAGAATTTGAGAAAAAGGCATTAGTCAAGTGTGGTTAAGTGAAGAGTTGAGTTGGGGTTAAGTGCTGACGTCACACTGTGACCCCGTGACCTCGATTCGAGTGCGTCTGTGAAATGCGCAACATTGACGTGTGGAAAGCTCAAAGGGACATTGACACGTCGGCCCACTGTGACGTCGGGCAGCTTTTAAGCACCAAAAAGCTCTCGATCGATCAGCCGCTGAGCTTTCCATAAGCTTGCTAAGGTCAAGCGTCTGACAATGACAACGCTCACCCACACACACGCACGTGGCGCCATCTATGCAAAAGCTTTGCCTGCAAAAGCTGCAAGCTTTGTCCACTGCTCGCTTTGATTTATATTCGTTTTTTTCGAACTTCCAGCGAGCTTGCATTTTCGAAATTTCAACAAGTTTCGCCTCTGCGCGCTGCAGACGGACGTCGGCAGCGCTGTTGACGCCGACAGCGCGCCGCAGCTGTCGGCATGTGTTGCTCAGCAGCAGCGACGAGCACGTGCTGCGCGCTCGGCTCCGCTCGGCTCGCTTCGTTTCGGCTTCGTTTCGTTTCGGCTTCTGCGGCAGTTTTTAAGGCATTCTCCTGCGCTGCGTCTCAGCAAGCTGCGTGTCTGTGTGTGTGTGCGTGCTTGTGTGTGTGTATTTTCAGCAATACAAAAAGCTGCACTGCCGGCTCAGGATGCTGCTACGTGCCACACTTCTAACTTATCAGTGCTTGCCGCCCACCAACAGCCTCCCCTCTGTGCCTGCCCTTCGACTAGCACTCGCTATTTTTTTTAGTTTTTATTTTATTGTCTGCTGCCGAAACTCTTGATCCCGTCAAAGGACTTTAGCCGGCAACACACACCGCCCCTCCCATTTTCCCGCGACGCCGCCACACTTCACATTCCTGTGGGTTATTGAACAGCAGCCGCGATAAGCGCAGAGCTCTTCGACGCCGGCGTCGCCCTCATAAATATGCAAAGAAAATGCAAACGAACTAAACGAGCCGCAAAAAAAAAACAAAAAGTAAAGTAAAATACAAAAAAATAAACAGAAAATCGAGCTGGAAAAAGGGAAAACAGCAAGAAGCTGAGAATAAAACGTGAGCAAAAGGCAGCCACGACAAAAGCTGCGATGTCGAAATTTCCGTAGACGCCTTTTCAATACTCGGGCCCAGGCGTGGCAACGGGGCGTATGAATATTTAAACTTTTCAATTGCCACGCCTACAGCGGCAATTAGGGCAATTGAACAAGGAAAATGAAAAAGGGAACACATTTTTTTTGTTATTTTTGTAATTTGAGGACTCGTCCTTCGGAATGCCTTTCGAGGCGGGGCCCATTAAAGGCTTTGCCATTTAATTCGACTGGGAAACAATTTCAAACGTAGCTCGAGCAATTTTTAATTAATTCTATATAATTACCTACTTAGTAGATATTTTAATTTTTGCGGTTCTCAAATTTGACGCAGCAGAGCCTAATAGCCTACTTTTAGGATATCAATTATCCTGCTGCTGCCAATATAATATAAAATGGGTCAGGAAAAGAAATAACAAAATTATTTTCCTTATTTAAGAACCATTTTCTTTCAGCTGCTGCTGCATTTATCTTCAATTCGTAAAGTATTGCTAAGTGTTAACGAAACGTTGTCGCTGGTTCAAATGATAATAAAATGAAAGATTCTTGATCTGTATACTCCAGCTATTAAAGCCTGCTAGATTTGCTCAAATATAGAGGATTTCGATATCAAAATTTATCGACAATTTATCGATTATCGGAAACAAAAACTCGTACTGCGCGGACACTAAGAAGACCTGCGTTCAAGTCTTTAGCTCTGAGATCGACACGTTTATACATACAGACAGACGGATAGACAAACGAACGTAAAGACAGACAGACATGGCCATGCCGTATATACTGAATATTAAAGGATATATCGCTGCTCAGCTGAGCTCTAGCCCTCTATAGATAATCCTAGCAAAAGAGCCCACCGAATTCCCGGGCATTCCATGCCCCATGTAAGCTCTACGAGAGACCTTTAGACCTTTACCTTTACTTTTACCTTTATCAGACTCAACTTTAGTCGAGCACCGAGATGAGCCAAACTAGTTAAATGCTTTAAACTTTCGCATTAGCTTAACGATTCTGTAAAACGTAATGGTCCGAAATTAATTAAAAACTTGACTTGGGTCGTAAAGAACACGACTTGAGAAATGAAAACTGGAGTTCTCGCATTGCATATAAAAAGCGTCTCAAGTGACATTATCAGTTTCATTTCTAGACTTGCCCAGGTGCGTACTGCTACTGCTACTGCTCCTACTGCTGCTGCTGGCATAAAAGTCATAAAAGCCAAGTTGAGAGAGCGCCTGGTGCAGTCGTTAAATCCATTTGTTAATTTCCCTTGCACTCGCATTGCTCATACGCCACATTGTACCGCCAACAAGAAAGTTGGCTTATACTTGGCGGCTCTATCCGCAATGCATTAAGGCCGACAAATTTAGCCCAGTCAATATAGTCGAAACATACATATATCTATTCAGTCCATCCATCGAACCGACTATGCGAACTACCTCAGTTTTGCATAAATCAAATTGGGACTTGTCTTAAATCCATCGCAGGCGGCATATTGTCTGTGATTTCTTAGCTAGACCTAAGGGATTTGCTCAGAAAACAGAATTTCTATATCGATTTATATCGATTGCTTGGAAACGGCTCAAAGTTATCGATTAGCGGAAACAAACTCGTACTGCGCGGTAGCTAGCAGGACCTACGCTCAAGTCTTTAGCTTTTAGAGATTCCAAGATCGTCGCATTCATATATGTACATGGAACGACGGACACACGGATAGACAAACGGGCAGATAAACGGACAGACGGTGGGATAGACGGACAGACAGACGAACGTGGGGATGTACAGACGGACGTTTGGACAGCCGGACATGGCTATTGATGCTGATCAAGAATATATATATACTTTATGGAATCAGAGGCGCACAAAACCAATATATACCCTTTTAACCCATTTTCAATGGATTTATAAAAATATAAAAATACATTCCATGAGCAAAATCTTATGGACATCAGTCTGCTATAGCATATTGCTTCTATAGGAGCTATGATTTTCTGCAATAGCAAAACCACGTTGGAATAAGTGTCTCCCAACATGTTGCAGAGGTCGGCAAGCTGTTTACCTCTTAAGATATTATGTGTAACGAGTAACGAGTTTGAGGGTTGATTCGACCTTTGCACTGCATAGCTGCTGCTCCTTCTAAGACCTTAGCGAATATTACTTTATATAAATCTCTGCCATGCACTCGCTATACGCTCGCGAGGGCATTTAATCTGCGACACGGCAAGGTTATTTGCTTTTATTTCGCTTAAAGCAACTTTTAGGCGAAAGCAACGTCTTGACATTTTGATTTATATTGCTGGAGACTGTTGCCGGCGTGGCTGTTGCTGCTGCTGTTGCTGCTGTGGCTTGTTGCTTGGCATAAGCATAATCGGCTTATTGGCAGTGAATCTAGTCGCAAGCTGATTCTGTTGCCAAATTGCGTCTTAGCAACTGGCAAATTGCTGTTGTTGCTGCTGTTGCTGCTGTTGCTGTTGCTGCTGTTGTTGTTGTTATTAATGCTGCTGTTGCTGTTGCTGCTGCTGTTGTTTATGCTTTTGCTATTGCTACTGCTGTAGCTATTGTTGCTGCTGTTGTTTATGCTTTTGATATTGCTGCTGCTGTAGCTATTGCTGCTGCTGCTGCTGTTGTTGTTGTTATTGATACTGCTGCTGTTGCTGCTGTTGTTGCTGCTGCTGTAGCTATTGTTGCTGCTGCTGCTGTAGCTATTGTTGCTTCTGCTGCTGTTGTTGTTGTTGTCGTTATTGCTGCTGCTGATGCCACTGTTACCTTTGCGCTGTCGTCGCCTTTGTCCTGCTGCTTAGCTGTCTGCTGCCCGATATGAACACTTTGGCCACTCGCTTTAAAAGCGACTAAGAAGCTGCCTCTTATGCTTATGTAACTAAAAACCAAATGAATTGCTGCTGTTGCTGCTGCTGCTATTGTTGCTGCTGCTATTGTTGCTGCTGCTATTGTCGCAGATTTAACGAGCTCGTTCCATCTCATTGACTTTGGCCGTGCTTTCTGTGTGCATCTGAGACTAATGGAAATTGAATTCGCAAACCGATTTGGCCCTGCAAATGCAAATGAAGTGCAAACTACTTACGGCTGCATGGATGAGTGAGGGGGAAGGGGGGGGGGGGTCGGAGGGTGGCAAGCAGAGAGGGGCGGCTGCAGATGAAGGCGGGAATTCCATTCAATTTTGTAAGAGTTCAATTGGGGTTTATTTGGGAAATAAATTGTAAAAACAAATGTAGAAACTCAAAGTGTCAACTGCTGATTATCTTCTACAACGTCTGCTTCTTCTTCTTCTTCTTCTTGCTGGATAAAACAACACGCTCTTAGCTCAAGCACTTCCTCTTCCTCTAAGCAAATCGGAATGCCTGCTTAATGCTTAGTCGGGCGCAAGGATTTCAAGTTCACATTCTATTCTTGAATCTATTATACCCTGTACGCATTGAATGAATGGGTGTAACGGTTTTGTGCAACTGTTCGAAACATGCAGCAAGGCTATAAACCCCAAGAGCTACAAAGCGACATTTTGTCTAGTATTTACCCTATGTGAAGTAGGTGGAAGGGAGTCGTGCCTAATTCCACTAGCAACAGTGAATAATAGGTGAAAACTATTGTATAAGGCTTTAAGAAGTCTGCGTGGCTGAGTTGCCTCAGCGTCAGACTGAGAAACAAGAGGTCGCTAGTTCAAACTCTTTAGCAATTTTGAGTTAAAAAAAAAACAGTTCCGAAAATTAATTGGAAAAATCGTTCTTAGGTAGAATATACATTATCCACGGGCGGAAAATGGGTGGAAATGTAATGTATCAAATTGCAAGGCAATAACTTGAGCCGGACAAGGCTGAATAATAAGTTATAATGGAAAATTTCAATGAAAAATACTATATAAATTATATATGATATAAATAAAAATATGTAATATATAAATTAAATGTTATCATAAATGAATATCAATACATGTACTTGAAGGAAATTGACAGCTGACTGCGAAAAAATCGTTTTTGGGTAAAATTTACATTATCCACGGGCGGAAAATGGGTGGAAAGGTAATCTATAAAATTGCAAGGCAATAACTTGAGCCGGACAAAGCTGAATAATGGCAATTTTCAATGTATGATATCAATAAAAATATATATTATATAAATAAACTGTAATAATGTATATATGTATGTCAATATAAACAAAAGCATGTACTTGAACAAAATCGACAGCTGACTGCAAATACATTAATCTAAAACTCGATAAATACGAGTACTCTTCCGATTGGCGCATTCAAACTTGTTGAGGATATGGCATTATTATGTGAAGAGAACATTTGCCCACTCATCTGTTCGAAAAAATGAGGCGCGAACATGTGCGTCTGCTTCAGCTTCTTGTTCTTCTTCTAGTTGTTGTTTCATGTGTTCAATTGCCGCCGCTGAATGGCACACTTCCCCCGACTGGATGCACTCCGTCGTTGGGCTAGGCAGCAGGACGCATGCGTCTGCCTGGGAAGAGCTAAGGCAAGTGGCAAAGGCTCTGGTCACATTGTTGTGCTCTTTGCCACCGAAAGCTATTGTTGTTGCACGTTGTTTAATTTTTTTAATTGGTCAATTTGATGTGTTCAAATGTTTTTACAAATTTAACAGAATATTTTTTTTTATTATTTATCTATTTATTTAATTTATTTGATTTGACTTGATTTTTTTCTGTTGATTTCTGATTGCTGATTTCTCAGCTGTGCCTGGCAGGCAAACTCTTTGGCTGCCGCTTTCTCTTTGAAGTTGCTCTCTTACAAAAACAAAGCACACACACACACACACACTAACACAGCCGGCGAAAGACGCGCCGCATTGGAAAATTGTCGCACACAAAAGTTTCAGTCGGAAATTAGACGCCAACGCGTTCGGTTTGACTCTTCAAGGCGCGCTCTCTCGCTCTCTGTCTGTCTGTTTCACGCTCTCTCTCTCTCTCACTCACACGCTGACCGCCACAGTGTGGCCAGAAAGTGTGAAAAACTTGTTAAACGCATCGCTTCAAAGCGCTGCAAATCGCATCGCTCCTATATATATATATACACATATATACGTATGTATATAGCCTTAGATTGGGAATTGATGTGTGGCGGAAATTAAATGAAAGCCTCGTGAATTTTGCACTTTGCATTTTACCCCTACTCAAAAGAAAAACTATTGACTTTAGTTGTGTTTCCGTGCGGCCAGTTTCGAAAAAAATAAAACAAGATATCAAGAAAATATTAAAAAAGAAAATAAAGGCTTTCATTAAATACTTAATAATGCGAGGCGATGTGAGCGCTCGGAACTGTAGACAGCTCGTATAAATAGAGCGCCCACTTGAAAGCGCTAAAAATAATAATTATTTTTTGTTTTTTTGTTGTTGTTTCCCATTTGTTATTTGGAGGCGGGCTGCTTGCACTCGTGTGTCTCATAAATCAAAACGGAAACTTTTTAATTGAACTGATCGAACAGGTGCGCGCCAAGATGTTGCTGGCCGTTAATCAGAGTGTGCACAATTCAAAGCGGCGACGCGCCGCGGAAGCGGCAACGGAGGCGGCGGCAACAGCTAGAGCAAATAGCAACGACTCCAGGGAGCTAACTGATTCCACCACACAGCTGGTGGCCAATATGCTGCTGGATGAGACAAACGCCGCAGGGAGTCCCATCGCAAGCACAAGCACAAGCACAAGTCGAAGCACCAGCGCAGGGACGACATCGCTCGCGACCAGGTGCCAGAGCTGCCAGCATCAGCAGCGATTGGTGCGTGAGGGCTGCAAATGCGGCTGCGACTGCATCAACAAGCTGGAGGGTGGCGGTGAGCTGGGCAGCTCCTTGGTGTTGGTCTATATATATTTGGGTGCGCTGACTCTAATGCTGGCCACGTTGTCCATACTGTTCTATACGTATAGCCAGGCGGGCGAGGAGTCGGCCACCATGGCCATGCATGGTCAGAGTGCCTTTCGGAACCAGTTCCAAGATGAACTGATGCGTTCGGAGCATGTGCTGCGCTCCATGATAGCGCAGATCATGGAAAGGGATTATCCGCAGGAGGCGAGGTGAGCTTTTTATTCTTCTCCCAGTTCAAGTTCAATAAAAACTCTGGTTTAGTTCCACATGTAACTTGTTCGTTAGACAAAATGTCCGTGCTAGCTTCAGTCTTAATTTGCATTGCGATTCAGAACTGGGTTCAAATTCCAGTTCCAGTTCTTATTATATTGTGTTCGCATAGCTCCAGCTTGATTCATTTGACATTGTAGCTCTTGATTTGAAGTGTTCTTTAATCCAAGCTCCAGTTGTATATTTCTCATAAATCTTGATAGCACTTCAAATAACATTTAATTTTAAGGCTCAGAGTTGATTTTTCGGTTCCAATTCCATCATAAACTATTTATGAACTAGTTCAATTCAAGCTGCGAATGCAATTAAATTCCTTTGCACCTCACCTCACCAGTTCCAGCTCCAGAACCGCTCTCAGTTCATTTTACTTTACAGTCCACTCCAGACACATTACAGTCCAACAACGGCGCAGCCGAGCAGCGTTGTCCGGAACGAGCGCAAGCTGAACAACAACTTCCTGACCCATTTGCCAAGTGGAAAGCGCGTCCGCAGAGATATCGCCTCGTCGTCGCCGGCCTCCATGCACGGCAAGTGTGGTAGCAGACACGGAACTAGTTCAGCTGCAGCGAACTTGAAGATATGTTATTCTAATTGCAGCAGATCCATTGATCGAGTTCTTCAATCCGAATCATCGCAAGGCCCTGGAGGAGCAGGACACGGAGATACGCAAGCGCACGGGCTTGAAGGGCGCCGCGCCGGGCGGTGATGATTGGATCTATTTGAATACGTATTGCCGTGTGCCGGAGAAGATAATTACCGGCTTTTGCAAGGGCACACAGGATTATTGCCCGCCAGCGCCTGTCGGGCCAATGGGCCCGATTGGACCCAAGGGACCAACCGGTAATCCCGGCCTGCCGGGCATACCCGGTCCCAAGGGCAATCGCGGCGATGTCGGCTTGCCGGGCGCACCGGGCGTCGACGGTGTGGGCCAACAGGGCGCAACGGGTCCTCGCGGCCCCAAGGGCGATCCAGGCGGCGTCGGGCGTGCTGGCTTGGATGGGCGAGACGGTGTGCCCGGTGAGCCAGGACTCGATGGGGTGCCGGGACGTGCGGGCGCCGATGGCAAAAACGGGCTGCCCGGACGCGATGGCAAGGATGGCCTAAACGGTAAGGACGGCAAGGATGGCATGTCCATAACGGGCCCCAAGGGTGCACAAGGTCCGCCCGGTGAAAGAGGCCTAAAGGGTGAGTCGAATTTATAAAGCTGCCAAACAGCCTCAAGACCATTTCGAGCTTGCCCAAGCACAGGCATTGCTGGGCCACGCGGACGACCTGGCAAGCCGGGCACCAATGGCATACCCGGCGTACCGGGCATCAACACCTGGAAGATGCAGTACCCCAATGGCAGCGCCTCCCACGATCTGCTCATACCGCCCTCCATAACAGGTGAGTGAACCGAGCAAGTCTTGCCCAGAGCTGAGCTAAGCCTTCATCGCATCGCATCGCATCGCACAGATCTGAAGGCGCCCAACTATCGGCGCAACGTCATCGTCGAGGAGGGTAAGACGCTCAACATGAGCTGCTCGGCGACAGGCAATCCCCAGCCGCAGGTGGAATGGCGGCGCGAAGATGGACGCACCATCAATGTGAATGGCATCGAGCGTGAGTGGCAAATGGAAACAGACTATATCCACAATGAAACTGGTAAACATTGCTTGTCCCTCCACAGTCAGCTCGATCAGTGGCCAGTTCATCAGGTTCACGAACATCACGCGCCATCAGATGGCGGCCTATACGTGCCATGCGAACAATGGCATCGCGCCCGTTGCCAATGCCACGTTCCTGGTGGAGGTGCACTGTGAGTACGCCAAAATGTAGTATGCCAATAGGTTGGGCAATCGGCTTCGGTTTCTATCAATTCCAGTTGCGCCCATGATATCTGTGTACCGGCAAATGATCTATGCGGAATACCAGAGCAGCGCCACATTGGAATGCCAGGTGGAGGCCTTCCCGGAGGCCATACGCTACTGGGAGCGCGCCTACGATGGCAAGATTCTCGATCCAAGTGATAAGTATCGCATTGAATCTTATCCAGATGGGTGAGTATCGATTCTGACCTATCCTAACCCCCCCCCCCCTCCACTCAATTAATGAACTGCTCTGCCACAGATTCAAGACCTCGATGCGCCTGACCATCAGCAATTTGCGCAAGGATGACTTCGGCTACTATCACTGTGTGGCACGGAATGAGCTGAATGCGACCATGGTCAACTTTGAGATAGCACGTAAGTTTTGGCCTAGATCTAAGCTAACTATAATTGATTATTGACAGCACTCTTCCGGTACTATAGCCCAGGATCCGAATAGTGAGACGCCCTATGTGGGCAACAATGTCAAGGTCTATGGACAGCGACCGCCCGAAAGTGAATGCCCCGTTTGTGATCAGTGTCCAGATCCCAGGTGAGCTCTGCCCACTAGCTAAATCCATCGAGCTAACTTAATTCCAATTCCTTTAGCTTGTATCAATGCAAGGATTCCATACTCAACAACTTCGAGATACAGCCGACGGGCAATCGCAGCTATCCGGGCCTGCCCAAGCGTGCGAAGAGTGAGTTTTCAATATATACATATACAATTATATAGCCGCATATCCTGCATATCTTCTGCATATCTCCTGCTACTCCTGCAGCCTGCTATCTGTATGCGGTGGGTAAGCCCGTGTTCCACAAGGTTGTCAATGAGAAATTTGGTTCATGGCTGCGCGATGCGGCGCCTAGAGAATCGGATCGAGAGAAGACGTTTGTGACCAATGAGAATGATGCCTACAATCTGTTCGAGTTCTCCACGCGCATACAGTACCGCATGAACAGTGTGCCCAGGCACAAGTATGAAATATCCGAGGGTTTTCAGGTGCGTTAACTCAACTCCGAAGCACACACATAACCTTAAAGTGCGGCTATTTCCAGGGCAATGCGCATGTGGTATATAATGGTTCGTTCTACTATCAGCAGAAGAACTCCGATTTGGTTGTCAAGCTGGATTTGACGACCTCCAAGAAGATAAGTGAGTACCAGCTACAGAAATACTATTTATAATTAGATCCTAAACACTTTGCAATACAGGCATACAGCTGCCCTATGCGGGAGTCGCTGCTGGCAATCGGCTGTACGCAACGGATTATAATTTTATGGACTTTAATGTGGATGAGGTCGGCCTCTGGGTCATATACAGCACACACGACTCCAACAATACGCTGGTAGCTAAGGTGACTCGTAAAGAAATCGTATCAAATCAAATACTTGCTTCAACTTGGATTTATCTATGCGATTTTAGCTGGATGCCGAGACCCTTAGAATGCAGTACAATTTCAATATAACGCTCGATCACAAGCAATTTGGCGAAATGTTCATTGTCTGCGGCAATTTGTATGCCATCGACTCGGGCACCGATAAAAATACCCAAATACGCTACGTGGTCGATCTCTACAAAGGCAAACTGCTCAACGCAAATCTACCCTTCTCCAATCCCTTCAGCTATACGACTACAGTCGGCTACAATCCCCTAACTGTGGTACGTACATACTCTCCCGTAACTCTATTCCGCATTCATTTCAAGCACCTTCCTTCCTTGCCATCCTTTCAGGAACTCTACTCTTGGGACAAGGGCAATGCACTCACATATCCTATACGCTACAATGAGCATCGTCTGGTTACCGATAATATTTAAGTCAAATGTTTAACAAAATAAATGCTAAATTGTTCTCTTTTTTTTTTTACCACACACTTGTCATATATGTCTATTAAATAGCTGGCTTGATAAAATATTTGGTATGCAGCTGCGAAGGTGTTTAAGACATATAACAAATTGCATCACATGTGCAATGACAGTCACCAAAATCGATTTCAAAAAAGTCTATTTCTTTTTTCGCACGGGCTTGATCTAAAATAAATTACAGTATATGGTATGAAGTCCAAGCAGCTGAAGGCATTGCCATAATGCAGCAAGAATATCCTAATTATAATTAAAGCATTTTTGGGTAGAAAAATGCAGGAATGTATTATAATAGCTGAGAGCTTCAGTTGCTAGTGGACGACTTGGAAATTTCCCCTTAACCAATTGCTGTCTTTCTTGGACATATATATAAATAGGCCCAGCTTCTTCTTTTTCTATATATAGGAAATCCGTTCCTGAATAACTTCGGTGTTTGTTGTCCGATCTCAATTCAATTTTCAGAGCCAACCAAAGCCCAAGGCTCTCCCATCAAAATGGGGGAGTAGAGGCTGAGATATCTAAAAGGTGTCTTGCTTAGTATACACCAAAGGAGAAGCAACCGGACAAATTTGGTAATTTAACGATTTCTATCGATAACATGGAACCCGTGATTATTTACATTTGTTCTGAAAGCAACTTGTTCGGCGCGTGTCTAGCGTTTCTCGCGTCCACAGGTCAGACAAATAGATGGGCTCGTCTGCTGAGACAGATCTAGACATTTGCTTGATGGGGTCGAGGAAGGCTCCTTCAGCTTGTTACACGCCTTTGCATCAAGTTATTATTTTCCCTTTTACACTATTAAATAGGTTCAGGGTATAAAAATGCCCTACGCCTGTTAAGTGGAGACTTATAAATTGAAAAAATGACTGGGGAAAGTCAGTTTCTAAATTCGAAAATGTGAACAAAGTTTTGTTTAGCCAACAATACTTCACATTTCGCTCTGCGCCCTTTTGTTTTAGAGTATATATATAGCATAGAAATGTGTTACAATGCATCTCGTATTTAATTTTCATACCTTCACATATTTACCTGTAACACATGCTCAAATAATAATATCAAGGATTGCATTTCTCATAAGCAACTCGTTATTGTAGAATCAGTGAAATAATATATTGTAATGCGCGCGATCTGATCAACTGCGAGGTGCGAAATGTTAATTTGTGACAACAGACAAACAAAAGCAGACAGAAATCACAGCTTAACAAACACAAACAAATGTCTCAGTTGACAATAATGCGACTCGGTCGACACAATCAATCAAAACCGAGCACTCACATCGTTGCGATAATCATAACTCAAGACAGGGTAGGTTAAGTAAAACAACAAAGTGGCAGGTTCTGAGAGTTCCCACGAGTTCTAAGTATATAGAGAGACAATTATTCTGGAATTGTAGCAGTAATATATCAAATATATCTTTAGAAGAGTTCGATATCTTAGCGGCTTTTCTTAACTTTCTTGAAGCATCAATAATAATTCCCTTGAATAAATTTTGATTTTAGATAAGTATATTTTAGGCAACACAAGTGAGGCTATCAACCAAAATTCTAGTAGTCCTGCAGGAAAGAAAGCTCTCTCTCATAATATACATCGGTCTAATTAGAATATTATGTTATCCGAAATTCTACGAACTCTCAACCCAACAAGGGCGGGTTGAGCATGGCGAATATATGATATATGTTCCAAAATTAGGTCAGAAACATTTAATTAGCTTACCCTATTCGGATTGGCTATCTTATATACTTATCGAAATCTGTGGAACAGACTATAAACAAAAAAGCATTCATTCATAAAAATCTGTTCAGTTTTGCCCAAGTTATGGGCCTTTAGTAGGGACTGAAGACTGGAGACGGAGGAAATTTACAAGTCGAAATTTTTGGAATTTTTTGCTTGATTTTTGACGGAAAAGTGAACTTCCCTACAATATTTCTTTTATGTTTTTTTCAAACTAAATTTAACATCAATAATCAAGGTGATGTAAATAAAATTTAAAAATTCTAAAAATAATTGTTTTTCCAAAAGAACAATTTTCTAAAAATGTAAAGTCCAAAACACTTAATTTTCCCATATATATTTTTGTCGTTTGTCGTTATGGTAGCTCGAATTTAAATAGGGGTCTTTAGTACGGACTGTAGACTATAAAAGGTCAAAATTTCCAAGTAATAGAAAAATGTAATTTTAAAATAAAAATATAAGAAATTTACAAGAAATTAAGTGTCCAAAAAACGTTATTTTCCACTATGCATAGTTTTTGATGCAGGTTGAACTTAGGAGGCAAACCATGAACAAAATGCACTCTTTCATTAAAATTATATGTGTTATCCAAGTTATGCAAGCATAAAGTTTGGTATGGACATTTACTGAGGACTGAGAGCTGGGAAATATCAAAACTTTTCCATTTTGGCTTAATTTTTACCCGATTAATGGACCCTCACTCAGAATTTTTTGAAAATTTCAAGGCCAAAAAAATGTTTGTGTTTTATGTCTTAAATGAGTTTAAGTCAAAATGTCTTGAGTAGAAATATTAAAAAAATAATAAAGTTGTATAACTGTCAAGTGGAATATCACACGAAAATTCGCGAACCTTCGTAAGCTCGAAAGGTCTTGTGCTGTTAAAAGTTGTGTGCCAGTTGTATAAGTATTAATGGATATCTTGGATGTCAAAACATGCGATAATTATGTTGAAGCTTTTCAGTATTGAAATAACCGACGCGATCTACAGCTGCCTTCCAGGCCTGCGAAGTGTACACAGCATGAATTTTTATAATAAAATTCAAGCGCTGTTGCAAATCTTGTTAAGTAGATGTTCCTGCTGCTAGGAACAATAACTGTAATGCTGATAGTTTTTGCTGAACTTTTCTCAACTAGATTTAGCAATTCCAGCTGACCTTAATGAGCTGAACGAAGCGATTGCCGCCTGGCTGCAGCCGGCGGCGCAGCCCGGGCCACCCATTGACTGAAACGTCTGCAATTAGCTGCAATAATGTTGACATTATCCTCGTCTGCTTCATCAATTATGGCTGCACAACCTACCCCCCCCCCCCCCCACCTTTCCCAACTTCGCCAACTCACCCCTTTCTAAACCAAGCCACGCCCTGCTGCTACCTCCTGCTGCAGCAACAAGTTCAGTTCCTGCAGCTGCGGCAACATTCAAAAGGCAGCCAGCGGAAACTGTGCGAGATTGCAAGCCGAGTGTGCAGAGGCGTAGCTAAAAAGGGGCTGGAAAAAGGGTTTACTGGGTGGGGGGGGGGGGTCTATTAGGTGAGGGGCTGTCGCAATTTGCAAGCGGCAATTGTCGCACAGCTGCGCCCTGCAGTCCTCAGTTGTTAGCCTCGGCTCAAAGCAGGCAAAGGCACACACGACTCACCGACTGACTGACTGACTGACTGATGGACTGACTGTCACTGCTCGGCGTCGAGCGCATTTCATGGCAACTGTCACCCACACCGACTTACCACGCCAGAAACACGCCCCCACCCCTGCCGCCCACCGGTGAGTCTACTCTCATTGATTGCTTTGTGCTTTTGTGCCGAGCCAAAAATTGACATTGCATCCGTGCCCCTCCTGGCCCTGGGCAACTCTTGCCAACAACATTTTGCCACATTTCAATTCCGTTTTACATGTGCCTCATGTGCGTGCCGCATACATTTCGGCTGCAGCCTCCGATTGTGTTGAATGTCTCACAATTTCCATTTTTCGTTCCTTACTGAAATTGCAATAAGCCAACCCCCCACCCCCCTTGCGACCAGCAAATGTGTTTGCCTTTGTAATTGCGTGCGCAATTCCGCAACTGCCTTTACCCATTGGAGTTTCACATGATTTTCGCATTTTCCGAAGCCTTTTCGGTAATCAGCGAGACAAGCAGCTGACGGAATTGATTAGAAGTTCATCGAATTACGAATTCCGGAATTCCTTCGACGAATGCCGATGCTTTAAGGCCATAATTTGATTGTAATCGAAGTTCGTTGCATTTCCCTTATTTGGATCCGCATTAAATTAAATTGATTTCAACATGAAATTCCCCAAATGATTCGGTAAGCTCCAGGAAGTTGAGGGGATTAATAAATTTCACATTCTAAGAGCTTGCTCCTGGTATGAATATAATCCAGTTGACGCAAGGCCTACACTTCGACCCATCAGATGTGCCCCCTGCTTGGAGTTTACTCCTCGGCTGCCAAAGCTAACTATCTCCCTAGTGTTAAATTCAATTATCTGGGACGGTTTGCCCAGGGCTGCATACCGTAAAGGAATAGGTTAAATGAGGATGGAATAAAATATATAACTTCCAAAGCTTAAGAGCTAAATTGACTAATTTGCAATGAAAACTTCTAAAAACCTTCTGTAAAGATCGATAAAATACAGGTAAGAGTGCTCTAGTCGGGAGTGTCCGACTAGGGGATACCCTGAAACTGCTTCTACTAAGCCCGCGTTTTTCTTGGCATTAACTTGCCTACGCATGCCTTGGAGGTAGCTATAAAATGAAAGATACTTGCTCTCCGTATATACTATTCTAAAAGCTACATGTCAAATTTGGTGACTCTAGCTCTTAAAATCTAAGAGATCGGCTCAAGAAACAGAATTTCGACATCGATTCTTATCGACTGCTCGAAGAAATCGATATTTCTAAATCAATTTGTCTGATAACCTATTTAAAATCTTATTAGACTGTGAACGAATATTACAAAGTCGGTTGCAACAACATTCATAGTTTTGTTTTTATATATGTATATATTGCTTTTGTGATAATGCATAAGGCAAAAGGAGACATCCACAAGCACAGAAGGTATATATACAATTTTGATCAGCCCTAACACCGTGCCGTATTCATCTGTCTCTTCGATGTTCGAGAACGTCGATTTCAGGTACTACGAAAACTAGCGCCTCCTGTTGCAGATAACTTTTGAGGAAATCGATAAAAATCGATATAAAATTTCTGCTTTCTAAGCATAACTCGAAGCTCAGAAGAGCTAGAGACGCCAAATTTGCTATATAGACTCTTGCATAGCATACACTTCTAAGAATACCTCCCGACATTTACCCCATTATAAAAATCGGACTATAAGAACCGAGGTTAATCAGGAGCGCATTTCTTATATATAGTGTGGCGATAAAGTGAAAAGAAACACAGCCGATGTCTGTGAGGCTTTGGTTATGAATGTAAAAAAGCAAGCAAGAATGTTTGTAGAAACAGCTGAGTTGGCGAGTTGAAGCCTTGCGTTATCCCAGTCGGGCTTTTTCTCACTCGATTTACTCAGATCGACTTCCATTTCTCTACCTTTCTTGTCTGCTGCACATTTTGAAGAACGCTTTCTGACTATTTTATTGAGCCTGCAAAATGTCGAGCTCGACTGCAGCTAAGTTCTACCGCAGATGCGATTTGCATAAAATCGTAAATAGAATTTGAGTCTATCAAAATAATTAAAAGTGATTTGTCCAGGACAAGTTGGATTTTCAAATTTTAAATATAGGATTGTTTGAGTGACATTTTAAATGCTCGTTTTCCTGCTGCCAACTTAATCAATTAACGGTCTTTCAATTAGCGACTAATTAAGCGCCATCGGTCGACCATTTTGGCTTAATTGAATTAGCATTTGCAGTGTGGCCGTTCGTGTGTGTGAGTGTGCACGTATTTTGATTTATGCAGTTTTAAAAATATCACGAAAATCTGGCCAAATGCCAAGGAAAACAGCTTGACTAGCTTCCGCTCCCTCTACACATGCAGTCCATTAAATTGAAGCTCGTTTCAAGTCATTTTTCATATATATATATATAAATTTCATTTAGCCGGCGGGAGGAGCGCACTGCTGCTGTCGGACAGCCATTTGTAAGGATAATGCGCCGTTGTCAAATTGCCAAAAGTCTGCAGTACATCGAGAGGGGGAAAGGGGGTGGGTGGGTCAGCGGGTGATGTGTTCCGGACTTGGAAACAGCTGTTTAGCGCTTAAGCGTATTTGGCAGTTGCTTTCATTTGGCTTTCACTTTGGCTCTCCATTTTCATGCTTCACTGCTCACAGCTGACCGAGCGACTGACCTACCCGCCCCCCCCCCCCCCCCCTCCCCTTCAACCATAACCCACCGCCTTCAGCTTGCCAAGCAGTTGACGCAAACCTGACCCAACCTTTGGCAACAGTTTGGCTGGCTTCTTCCTCCATTTTCATGGTCAAGTGCAGCGTTTGACAGGTCCGAGTTAACATTTTAATCAAAATGCAACATTTAATTGGAAATTTGCATTTTACGCCCTGCATTTTTTAAGGGGGTTCGATATTTTTGTGCTATTAATTGTAATTGGCAGAGGGGGGCATATCCGAGTCCGTGTGCATAAATCAGACTGAAATACATTTTTGATATTGCCATCTGCCACTCTGAGTTAACGCGACAAAAAATTGAGACTAGAAACCTTATCTTACTTTTCTCTTATGTCATACGTAGTACGTAGTATTATAATAATAGAAGAAAACATCTCCGGCTTCGTAAGAAATATATATTCTTGATCAGCATCAATAGCCGAGTTGGTCTATTCGTCTATCCGTCTGTCTGTTTTTATGCGAAATAGTCTCTCAGCTTTGAAGCTTTCCGTCTTTCTGTTGCAGACAGTACATACATATGTTGGAACCGGTCAGATCGGATCACTAAATCATATAGCTGCCATAGGAACAATCGGTCGAACAGAATGTTCCTGTAGGAACAACTTTTTTCTTTATCAAGATATCTCTTACCATTTCTCTTAAGCCATGCAGCTTCTATATTTGCCAAGTCTTATCAAAATCGCACCACTATATTATGTACCTCTATGGGAAAAATCGATCGCCAAATGATTTTTGATATGGCAAAATATTCTGTTTTCCAAGCTATTTTCATCAAGCCCTTTCTCTTTTCTAATATCGATATAAATCGATTTTGTGAAATGGTTTTTTAAGCATAACTCGAGAATTATCACTGCTAAATGCACCAAACTTGGTACAGATTATAGATATATACAGATTACATATTATTCACTTTTTGGAAACTTGCCCAGACTGCACCCAAAATTAAAAACATTTGCACATTCAAAGGTAGAGCATTGGAATTTGGTATATACACACTTCACACACTGAAGTTTTCATAAAGATTAATCAATAAGCAACAGAGTTATGCAAGACTACATTTCCCCTGGTTTGGGGCTGGGGTAAGAAGAAGCACAGGTGCGCAGCAAATGTGTGTGATGGTAGTTGTGAGTGAGTGAGTGTGTATGTGTGTGTGTATGTACATACAAAAGGAAGTTAGAGTGTCTGTAACGGCAACTCGTCGCTGGGTACAGGGTATCTGTAGTCAGGCCCTCGCGACATTTCCGTTTAACATAAACAATTTCTGCGCGTGTGTGTGTGTGTCTGCAGCTCATTGGACCATAAAAAACCAATACAATTTCATGGATTTGCACACTCCTTTCCAGCATCCACCCTCTCCGCCCGCTCCACCTCAGGGCAATAAATGCCATGCAAACAACGATAGCAATTACAATTGAAACAACAACAAACAACCGCTCGGAGTGCCAATAATCATGGCAAAATATGCCGAGCCGTCGATGCGTTAAATTATTTCTGGTAATAAACTGAAATTGGGCGGCAATAGGCTGGGCGTGGCCTGCCCAATCCACCCACACGCTTGTCCAAACAGAGCCAAGCAACAGCAAATACATAACACACGTATGTTGGCCATCAAGTGAAAGCAGAAACGCATTTATTTACACAATTTAATTTTAAATTAAACTAACAAACGTCGAGCTGCAAACATTGAAGGTATTCCCTATACAAATTGGTTTAACGATTAATAAGAATGATGGAAGTTTATAGTATAATGAGGATTTCTGCTGACATAAAATGGGTTTAAGATAGAAATTCAATTAAAATAAAAAACTCCAAAATACAAAATTTAAACTAACAAACGTCGAGCTGCAAACATTGAAGGTATTCCCTATACAAATTGGTTTAACGATTAATAAAAATGATGGAAGTTTTTAGTATAATGAGGATTTCTGCTGACATAAAATGGGTTCAAGATAGAAATTCAATTAAAATAAAAAACTCCAAAATACAAGATTTAAACAAAAAATCAAAAAATTTGTAAGAAATGTCAACATGTTAAATGCATAAATATTCTGTGGACATTCTACAGAGTCAATTGCATTTAGTTATGGAAAATAATATCAACATATTTTTTGATATCTTAAAAACTCAAAAATTTGTTTAAAACCCTATTTCAAATATTTCTATATTAATAAAATATTAAATGCATAGATTCATTAAATCAAATAGAGTAGATTTTCGTTTTTGCTGTAATTATATTGCATATCGAATAAAAATTATTATTATAATGAATAATTATTAAAGGCATTCCTTGCGTACGGACGGATTTTGTTCTTCCGAAACATGAAACTCGTCAAGTTATGTATACTTTTTTCTAAATCTTCAATATTCAGAGAGTGCTTAGAAATTTATTTGCATTTTCTTATACGCTTGCAGAGGGTATTATAATTATGTCATGATCAGCCGGATCGCACGACAATATTATATAGCTGCTATAGGGACGAATGGTCGAAAAGTTGGTTCTGATATGAAAACCTTTTTTTATATTAAAAACGCGATCTATTAAAATTGATCCTCATATATATGCGAAATCTTATCAATATCGGACCTCTATATCATATAGCTGCTGTAGGAAAGATCGGTGAAAAATATTCTCGTTTTGAACTAATTAATTTACTCTAAGCTACAAAGAGTAAAGATTACGTTCTTCGATAATTTTTAATATCGAATAAAAACCAAAATATAACTATAATAATTACAATTGTAATTAATAACTATTAATAAATATTTATCAAAGGCATTCCTTGAATGCATTTTGTTTCTTCAGAATTATGATACACGATAAAATCTGCCAGGCATTTATTTCATATTGGAATAATACGAATAAAATCCTTGTGACATTTGCCCATTGTGATTTGCTTCTTTGTCGTCAACTGTTTTGCCCAATTTCGATTGAGATCACGACGCAAAGTCATCTGATTGATTGCTTGATTATGGGTGTGGGCGACTATCGCATAGGGCTTCTCTCTCTCTCTCTCTCTCTCACTCTCTCTCTTTCATTCTCGGTGTGCATTTGAATGGCTGGTCTCAGCTGCCAAGCCCACACCATTGTTGGCTGCATTTAAGCATCCACCTTCTTGGGGCTCATCTCAATTGCCGGGCGTTGTGTTCGCCATCCACATGGTGCCGCATTGTGTGGCAGACAATGGTGCAAGTTGCCGCTGCTGCTGCTGCTGCTGCTGTTGCGTGCCACAAACAAAAGCTGCACAATGCTCCACAACAACAACAACAGTAGTAGCAGCAATTGTCCTGCCTCAAAATAAACACACACACACACACACAACTACAAAAAACAAGAGTAGGCGGCACACACAGCCATATTCGCATTCAGCACACGGCCAAGTGCAGCCCCGCCCCCAACAAGGGCCAAAAAAAAAAAACAAAAAAAAATGTGTGTGATAGTGCTTGGCAGCTTGGGAGAAAGGGCGGGCCAGGGCGCAGTAGGCGTGGCAGTCGGCAGCTGCTGCCTTTCATTGTCGCTTTTAAATGCGTTAATTGAGTGCTGCCAATTTTTTTCTCTTGCCTCGTTGTTGTTTTTTGCTCCACTCGTTTTTTGCGCTCATCCATTTCCCTTAGTCGCATCTCGAAATCAAAGTCAAATGTTCAGCTGCTGCTGCTTTGTTATTTGGTTTGTTTTTTTTGGTTTTTGTTTTTTGTTTTTTTTTTATGGCTGCGCCAATTGAAATGTCAGCCAAAATTGTTGGCCAAGTTGTCGTTTTCTCATACCCTGTGCAAAGTGGCATATGCTACAGTTGGATTTCTTTAGCATAATATAGCATGAGGATATGTACATACATATGTGCCTTGTCGTTGGTTCGGTTTGAGTTTTGTTTAAGCTTCGGCTCGTACAGTTAGTCTGGTAGCAGAAGAAGCTTCTTCTTGTGCCGAGAGTGTGCACCAAATGAAGTTTGCAAAATTTGAACTCGAATTGGGTGACAAGCTGTGGTCAAAGTTTGTTGGAAAAACATTTACAAGGCAGCCATAAAAGTGTGCTTGGCGCCAAAAGGAGAGGTCGCTGGTTCAAACGCAGCAGCAAAAAAAGGGCAAAATTATAAATGCACGCACACAAACAGATGGGAAATAAAGGCTAGTATATACATAGATGCAGTATAATCTTAGATTAAAAACCTAGTTAGTTGCTTGAGAAGTTAGATTGGTAAAAAATATGCTCTCTTTCCAGTTGAAAAGCTTGAAAAGATCAACTCATTGAGTTCCTGCCGGTTTCCAGCTCGAATACTATTGGCACTGCATCTATTAGATGACTTTTTATTAAGTACTTTATTGCATGGAAAACAATCAAAATATGAACTAAAAAAACGTTTTCTATCAATTTTCCACATTTATTATAAAAAATAGTCAAGCAAATACTATTCCAAAAACTGATTAATAATAGGAAGCTGTAAACATTTTCGGTGATTCGGAGCAATGCCCCGCCTGAACGTAAGTTCAAGAGCCTGGTTTTCGTCATCTTTAAGCCCTTGGTTCATTTCAATGCTAACTTGGACTAAACTTGGAAGCTTTTTATCAGGCAGTCCGTGACACAATTGCATCGAATCAAGTTTTTTATGCGCATACATTTATTTAAAGAGCCGCATTTCATATTTCTGCAAAAGAACAGTGCTTTATAGGGTAGCTTGTAGTCGTGCACTCTTGTCTGAGCGCACTTTTCTTCTTGTTGCGTTGACATTTTCAATCGTTTCGCACTGACACTTTGCGTTTTTATGACCATCATTAAAATGCCAAATGACCAGCTGACACACACACCAACCCACCCACCCGCTCGACACCCCACGACACCCCCTCGGCAGGCGCGCCCCCTCGCAGCGACCACTGATCCCACTAGTCAGCACCGCGTGGCTGTTCGCTTTGGTGCACTTCAGTGGACGCCCCTCGGCGCGTTTTATGGCCATTGAGGCGCTTATGCGCTCATTAATTTCGCTTGAGCGAAGTTCAATGGAACTTCAGCCCCCGCGCCGGCAGCCAGGACAACTCCACGTTTCTATGTTTCTATCGCCCGGCCCCGGAGCAGATAAAGCCTTGCAAATTTTGAACCAGGCAAATGAAAAATGATTTGCCCGGCCCTAAACAAATGTGGCCCAAACGAGCCGCTAACTTGCCAACTTGCAACAGACGCGAGCGCCGATAAGCACAGCACGCGGCTGGGGCGAGAGAGAGAGAGAGAGAGGGAGAGGCAGTAGGCCCCAGTTAGACAGAGGGAAAGAGAGAGAGAGAGAGTAGGAGAGAGCAGTGCAGGCAGTTGCCTAACAAATGACCGCAATTAGACAACTAAAAATGCTTGGTAACAGCTCTGCAACTGGGAATGTAAATGGCCCAAAGCTGGCCACAGCACGAAACATCATTTAATAAAGCTAAAATCCAGCCACCCAACCCAACCCACACACACACACACACACACACGCACACACACCTATGCCGCCTAACATACCGTAGGTTCGTATGGCATCGAAGTGGGTGCAACATTTATTAAGTTCCTGCCCCGTGTGGCAACAATGAAACAGTTTTGTATCCACAAATACCCGATTCCGTACGCCAAGCTTCCAGTTCCGAGCTGCGAATGGAGAAGAGCTCAAGCCTGGATTTTACTCAATCAGAATTGAATATGAAGAGGACTTTAATTTGCATGTTAAATGATTTACATAAGAAATCCGAGCAGATGGAATATACTGTCCGGAATGTACCGCTTTTCTACTAGGTATCCATTGCAAATCTATTGAAGATTTCCGCGTCGTGTATCTGTCATGTATCTATAGAAGATTTCTGTCGTAATATATCGTGTATCTGTCATGTATATAAAATATATTGAAGATTTCTGTCGTATCGTGTGTCTATCGAGAATTTATCGCAACTTTATCGCGTGCCTGTCCATCGCGAATCTATTGCAGTTCTATCACAGCGTATTTAGCTCTATAACCGAACTTGCGTGGATCTATTACAATTCCATAAGGTATCCATATCCATTGTATCTATTGAAGATTTCTGTCGTTTCGTTTATTTATTGCCAATTTATAACGAATTTGTCGTAAATTTATCGCTTGCTCATCTATCACAGCTCTTTGGCGGATCTAAATCTAAATCTAAATCGAACTTTATTGCATTTCTTTTAAGTATCCATCGCGAGTCCATTGTAGATTTCTGTATCATCTATCTATTGAAGATTTCTGTCGTAACGTATCGTGTCTCTATCGCGAACTTATCGAGTATCTATCGGGAAATCATCTCGAACTTATCGCGTTCATATCAATCGCAAATTTATTAGGTATCTGTGGCGAATCATTGTAGGTTTCTGTTGTATCGTGTTTCAATCGCGAATTTAGCCCGGACTTATCATGATTCTATCGCGAACTTATCGCGAACTTATCGCGGATTTATCGCGTGTATATCTACCGCTAATCTCGTTTATATCTATCACAGCTCTTTGACGCATCCAAATTTATTGCCGAACTATCGCAGATATATTGCCTACCCAATGCAGTTCTTTCGCTGAGCTATCGAGCATCGATTGCAGACTTTCTGTTCTATCTATTTTAAATTCATACGGCAGTCATTCGCACTCAGAGCGAGGATTGACACTGAAACAAGATGATTTCGCACAAAACAGAAAACAAAACAGCTAATACAAACTTTGAATAACCTTTAAAACAGATTACAAAGAATATTCGCTACTTTAATTTTCCATATTTATAAAAAACTAGGCAAGTTAAGGCAATTCTAAAAGCTGATTCATAATACAATAAAAAATAAAGTATATAAAAAACTGTGAACCTTTTCGATGGTTCGCTTCACGGTTCACAGCGATGCCTCACCTGGAGGTGTGTTGCAAGAAATTACTTTTTATATATATATAGTGCTAAGAACTTGGTATATATTTCTTAGGCGAGCGAAACATATTAATCAAATAACAAGTAAGAGGTTCTAGTCGGAGCTCCCGACTAGGGGATACCCTGAACCCTCTTCTTCCAACAGGCGATAGGTATAAAATGATAGATACTTGATATATATATATACTATTTTAGAAGCTACATGTCAAGTTTGGTGACTCTAGCTCATATTATTTGCCGAAATTGCTCAAAAAGCAGGATTTCGATATCGATTTTTATTGATTACTTGGAAACGGGGCAAGTTATCGAATATCGGAAACAAACTCGATCCGCGCGGGCACTAGGAGAACCTACAGCTAAATTTCAAGCCTCTAGCTCTTGTAGGTTCTGAGATCCTTGCATACATACGGACAGACGGACGGACGGACGGACGGACAGACGGACGGACGGACGGACAGACGGACGGACATGGCTAGATCGACTCGGCTATTGATGCTGATCAAGAAAATATATATACTTTATGGGGTCGGAGATGCTTCCTTCTGCCTGTTACATACATTTGCACAAATACATTATACCCTGTTTACCCATTTTTAATGGGTTCAGAGTATAAAAAGAAACTATTAAAAAAAGCTCCGGGAAATGCCAAACCTAAAGCCAGCCAACACCCAAAGCTAATGTTTTTCAAAATACTAAATAGGTCAGCAAGTGCCAAGCTTCACTTGGATGCTCTTGCCTCATGCTTTCTTAAGACAAACACTCTCCAGGCATTAAAGTCAATTAAATTATGTGGCTAAGCAGGACGCAGCTGTGGCAACTGCAGCCATGTGTTGCCACACAGCTTGAAGTTGCAAGAGGGGATAGGAAAAAAGAAAAACAAATTAAAATCAGCAAATGCGGCAATGCAGCTGCTGTTGTGTCTGTTGTACTAAACAGCAGAAAGCTGCTTTACAAGTGAATGAGTATTCATTAGACACACCGATTGCTGATGTTGCACACACACCAACACACACACACACTCAGAGAGATGCAACAGCAACAGCGGCAACAATTGCAGCCCGACGACAGCAACATGGTAAATGGGCCAAGAGTTTTTGGTTGCAGCAAATCAGTCAGTCAGCGAGTCGTTTAGTTGTTGTGTAAGTAAATGCCCTTTCACACCACACACACGATAACACACACACACACAGACAGACGCACATACACACCTTGGAGCCCCTCCAACCGCCAACTAATGATTGGGCACAAAAGCTGCGAACATTTCAATTTCAATGCAAAATAGTTGACTGAGTGTTGACTGTGAGATGTGTGTGTGTGTGTGCCTGTGTGTGTATCCTGTGTATGCGTGTGTGTGTGTGTTTGTGTGTGTGTGTGCTAGGCATTCTGTGAGCAAAGTATTTCGTAGCGATGGCGTTAAATATTACAGCTCCGTCAGTTTCTTCTGCTTGCTGCTGCTGTCTGCCACATCCATTGGGCGACCCTTTGCATAAATAACGCCATTCACACTCACACATATCCACACACACACACATGCGTATACAAACGCACAACTACACATGAGAGGCTTATAAAATATTCATATGCACATGCCAGCCCCATGGCGTTAAAGCTCTCAACACACACGCAGAAAGAAGGGAGAAAAGCGAGAGAGGGAAAGAGTGTGATAGAGAGAAAGACAGAGGGAAGGTGACGACACACACACACACACACACAGTCACACACTCAAGCAAAGCAAAGCAACGCCCAAACAAATGGAAAAAGTTTTCGTGCACAATTCTATAAATTCCAAGTTTACCTGCAAACATGCCACACGTGGCCAATGAAGGAATGTAACAAAACTTATGCAAATTTCGAAATGTTCAACTGTTGCACACCTACACACAATAACAACAAATGCACACGCACGCACGCACACACGCACACACACACGCGCGCACTCCAAATTGCGTTGCCTACTTTGAGGCGCGCATTTCAATTGGCTGCGCCCCGCATATCTCTCGGCGACAGTGTTGCCAGCTGTCGCTAAAAGGTAACTACATCTAATGCCAAAACTAGCTAAAAATAGCCGAATTCAATTAGCAAAGTCTTGCATATGCCAAAAAGGCAAAGTGCTGCCAACCCTTGCGCCGTTTTCCTTCAAGCAGCTGGCAAGGTTAATTAGCTTGTGCATCCAAAACTAGTCTTGTTTTTTCCATTTACACAGCTTTATTAATATCAATTTTGCATTTTAAATGGATTTGCAGTTGATGTTTTTGTAAATTCAGTGCAAACATTTTATTTACCTCAGCTAAATTCCGCTCGCAAGTGTGAAAAATGCGCGGAAAACGGCTCTAAACAAAAGGGCTAGATTTCAATTTTACACCAGCAGAAATTGAATGTTTAATTGATGTCTAGGACTTGAAACAGCAAACGTGTACCGAGCAAGGCCGGGCAATAGCAGTTATCAACCATTCACATATGAGGACAACCAGCTGGCAAGAGATCTCGCGGGTAGATGTGCAGTCAGGAGGCTCCAACGAAAACCGTTTATGGAGGAGTAGCTGGAGAGTTTCCCGGCATTATTCGTGTAGATCCGTGATAGACCCTGGCGAACCCAACCAGGCTGGACAAAGCTTCATCTTACCTAACATTGTTGTCAAGCAAATGCATTTTTTTTAGCATCCAATAAATGTTAGGCAATAAATTTAACATGATGAGCGCCAAATCTCAAAAAAAAATAGCTATATAATTGTTTAAAAAAGCCAAAGTTGCAGGCTTTTGCAAATCTCAACAATTTCCAGCCAAATGTAGCTAGAGAAAAGCTGCACGGAAGCAGCTCAAGTCGGCTTCGGGCACCGTGTGCCATGTGCTTTAAGTGGTCGCCACGGTCGCCGATCTCCTGCCCATGCCCAAAGAGAAGGCGAATCCTGGCCCGTGGGGCAGGCAGCGGGCAACGGGCAACGGGGCATCAACCCTTTTATGTCAGCCTCTTCTGACCTTCGGTGTGCTTATGCATAAAATGTGCCCATTGTCATTCGTTGTTTTGTTGTTGTTGCCCCAACACGTTTGCCCCCTCAGCCTGTTTAAGTTTGGGGCACCACAAAATTATGACCAAATGATAAATGCATGCAATATTTTGCGCTTTACTTTATACAAAGCGGAACCAATTATGCAATCGTGTGCAGACTCCCCATTTATTTATTGAGCATCATCCGTAAATGTTTTTTTTTTCCACACTCTTTCGCTTACATTGACATATCTATAACGCACTCATTTGATTTTTCAATCTGTTTTGCATTTCCTCTTATGCCTCAGCTTTAAGCCTCAACATTGTCCACTTTTCCATTTCCTCTTTGTGCGATATTCGTAAGTGTTTTGCTGGCAGCGCACAGCCTCAACACGCTTGAGCACAGCCCACGGAACAGAACCCAAAAGTATTGAGCTGGGACTCTAGCATTTAGTTGAATTCAATCTGAGGGTTCCCGCAACCCACAAATGCCCTGTTCCATTTGAATGGAATCAGGTTAATGTGCCTGCTGTTGCTTTACTATGCGATGGAATGGCACGACACATTTATTATCCTTTTTTATATTTCAAGTGCTGTTATGTCTATAAATTTGTATACCCTACAGTTGATGGGCCTGGGCCTATCTGATTGGCACAACAGGAAATGGAACACGCGTGGGAGGAGCAATACTGACTGTTCATTTCTTCACTTGAGGTACGAATGGAAAGGAACATTGTCAAGAAGAGGTAGAAGAACAAAAGGTTTGCAAGTTAGTTAAGCTGCGTTTTTATGCGTTCGCAGAGAATATTACAATCTGGTCAAGATATAATGCATATCTCTATATGGAAAACGGTTTGTCCTGACTGACTGCCCGATTGACTGACTGACTGCCTGATTGACCGACTGACTGATTGGTTAACAACGCATAGCCCAAACTGTAAGATTCCACCCGCGAGTGTGAAAAAACCGCTAATAACGTTTATATGAAACTTTTTATTTACCATCCAATCGGTCCCAAACTAATCTTCAAAGATCTTTGTTCAAATTCATATTAGGGGATTTTCACACTTTTCGAAGAATGCATTCCTCCTTATTTATTTCCAAAGATCTATACGAAAAATCAATTGAGACGTGTTTCACACATTTTGCAGAATTAAGGCTTCCTCTGTGGAAAATGCGATTCAAAGGAAGGTTTTCAGACTTATTTGTATTAATTTATATATCATGCGACTCCTGGAGGCAGAGTATTTAATGTTCGGCGTGCCGTAGCTAGCCAATCCTTCTGGTTAACATTAAATATTGAGCGCAATAAGCGAACGTTGAGCGTTGCATAGTGCGCCATTTGGCATGCCGTTGTGTGTGGGCGTTGCAATGGGGGGCGTGGCATGATGGCAGCTTGTTATTGCATGCAACATGGAAATGGAAATGGATTGCAGCAACAAGCTGCATGTGTGTAAATCCATTTATGCTTCAGCGCATTTATAGCCAATTTTAAAAGCCCAAAGAGCCGCACCGACAGACGTCCGCTGCCTGGGTGGGTGTGGCAGTGGGTGTGGCAGTGGTGTAGTGGTGCAGTGCTGCGGCGGTGCAACCAGGTGGCAGGACGATTCCGTTGATTTGTGTGTGCGGCATGCGAATGCACCCGAGCGCAGTCACAATTCAATACACTGCAGCTTGTTTGGGCCGCAAGTCCACATCACATTTCATTTGCAATCCATGCCGTGTCCAAGTGCGAAGCAGAAAGGGGCTACGGGGGAGGGGCAAAGGGGATGGCAACTGCAGATTGGCCATTTAATTGCGCAATTGCCTCATGTTTTACGAGTACCCAGAGCGCTCAAAGCACACGTTCGTATGCATATTCATGCCACAAGACACAATGTTGCATACTTCCGGGCGTAAGCAGTGCCCCGGTTGCGCGTGCCTGCACGTAAAAATATTCCCTTCCCCTCCCATCTTCAGCCACCCCCCCCCCCCCTCCGCCCGCTCAACCCACTCAACTCACCAACGGAATCGCTGAGCGAACGTCCAGCTATGCGAAATGTTGCGGAAGGGGGGTGGGGTTGGCATAGAGTTGCAAATGCCAGGCATATTTCAGTATATGTAAATTTAGAATTAAGACATGGCGGGCGGCCACTAGAGAAAACATTTGTCATTCGTTAGTCATGCAACGTCGAGCTTTGATTTTCGTTTCCCTTTTCCGCAAATGATATTTTCCCTTTTCTAAATAAGCTAGACAACTATTTATATATTTACACAGTTATTTACATGTCACAAGTAGAGCGAGCCTGTAAGAGTGACAGGGAAAGAGAGAAAGGGAGCGAGAGAGGAAGCTCTTTGATATTTTTTCTTTTGCTCCTACTGCTCTTATCCTCAATCTTTGCTGTTTGTTCCCCTCTCTTTTTATTATCTCTATCTCTTTCTCTCTCTCATCTCTATCTGCATCTGTATCTATTTGTATATGAGCCTGTATCTGTATATGTATATGTATCTGCGTCTATGTCACTATCTCCAGCTCCATCTCCATCTCTATCTCTATCTCTTTCCAAATCTATCTCTATCTCTCTGTCTCTCCCTCTCTCTCTCTCTCTCTCTCTCGCCCTCGCTCTTCGTATCTTTCTCTATCCCGAGTCCCACTCTCTCTTTCTATGTATATAATGTACATATTTCTATTTCTCTCTCGCTCTGTTCTTCTCTTTCATTGTGTATCTCTCTCCAACTCTCGCGTTCTGTCTCACTTTCCCTCTTTCTTTTTTTGCCACCCCATCTCTCTCTCCTTTTTTACAACACTGAGGTTCTTTTAATCATTTCTGTCTTGGAAATCGTTTTGAAAATCGATTAATTATCGATGCGCAAATAATTCTCAACTTGCTGGGCGCATACGCTTATTAAATGGTTAAAGATATATCAAGTTCATGGTTCAAGCGCTCGACTGTAGTACGACTTTAAATGCATATTATTTTTTATGTCATTCGACAACAAATCGATAAATGTTAAAAACTTACTGATTCAAATTCCGCTCGTTGGAGCCGCTCTGGCTTTGCACATTGTCCGTGTGCCGGCGCTCCTTGTGCACGATGCCCATCAGTTTCATCCATGGATTGTTTTGGGAGCCATGGCCTCCCATGCCGCCACTCTGCCACATGGTCATCTTGGCGGCTTAGATGTGGCAGTGGCAGCTTATCCAAAACGCGCCACTTGCTTAGAAACCTGATGTACTTGAACGCGACGATAATTGCATAGATTAACGTTGGCTTCCCTTATCTTTCTGATAGTGTTTTATAGTAATTTTCTTGCAGTTGCAGTGTTGTAAGCGACGCGAAGTTCAGAGGGAGAGCAGGCCAAAGCTAAGCCGTTTTGTTGCTGCGGTTGCTGCGGTTGCTGGCAGCAGCATCAAAATTTCTGTTGCATACTTTCAGGAGGCGCTCATAATTGCATAGCCCTTAAAATTTGATATCTTGGATGGAATTCAACTCCGAGTTTATTGTGGTTTAACTGTTCTTCTTGTTGTGGCCGGGCTAATGTAATCGTTACAATTTGTTGCTTGTTGTTGTTGTTGTTGTTGTTGTGGGCGGCTGGCGTTGCGTTCTGCGTTCTTGGCGTGTGTTTGCTGCTGCTTCTTCTAGCTGCTGTTTTTCTTCGAATTTTCCCAACTTATGCTAATTGCCTTTTCTGAATTTATGTGGATTTTCTTACAGCATTTCAAGTTTTGCGGCTTTTTGGTCATTAACTTTTTTTTTTTTTTTGTTTTTTTTGGCTCGATTTGTGTTTTCTTTTCTTTTCTTTTTTGTTTTGTTTGGTTTTTGTTTATTTAAAGCTTTTTGTTAAGATGCAATCTTGGGTTTTTTGTTCTTTTAGAATTGCAATTTGACCGTGTTTTTTTCTTGGGTCTTATTTAGTTTGGAGTTTTTTTTTTGCATAATGTCTAAAATTAAGAATCACAATGGCGTAAATTGGTTTAAATTCAATTGAAATAAGTTTATCATATTTTGTAATTTACTATGTCAATTTCTTTTTTTTTTAACTATTAATTAATTAATTTTCATGTTGTTAACCATTTAATGCTAATTATTGTTAAGTGTTCTTGTGTTGTTGCTGTTCGTCTTCTAATAAAACATAAGTTGCGCGTAAACAATTCAGTTAATCGTAATTATCCTTTATTTGTTTTTTGAGCTATTAATTATTATTGCCTTGCTGTAATTTGTTGTATATTTGCTTGTTAATTATTTGTTATTGTTAATTATTTTAATTTGTATTTTTCATATGTCTCTAGCTAAATTGTGGCTGGCTTAGGTTTGCTTTGGTTTTGGTTTTAATTATTATTATTATTATTATTAATATTAATATTATTATTTTATGTTCTTGTTGTTGCTTATTCTTTTGAGTATTTATCTAAAAAATTATTAAATATTCGCAACTTAGTTGACCCTGCACCTTGTTGTTATTTTATTTGTTTTTATCATTGCTGTTGCTTTCAAAGTATTCCTTTAATTTTCTCTCCTTTGTTTTGGCGATATGAATATGATATCCGGCATATGCAGCAGCTGGAAAAGAACACAAATGCAGCAAAATTAAATGTTTGACAAAGCAAAATGGGTTGAGCATTAAGTTTATAGTTAACTACCTAGTTCGAGGTCATGCTTATATTTTCATCTCCGCATCCCACAAACATTTGATTGAACAAGTCTGAGTGAGCTAGTCGGCAGTATACGATTCAGAGATACCCTGAACCCTTCTATGCATGGGTGCATACATAGGTAAGTACATATGTACTCACACATGCTGTGCTTCTTCTACTCTCAGCCCCATACTATGCATGCGAAATGAATGCCTGATTAGCTCAGTTTTTAATTGTCTGATCTTTATACAACTTTCAGGGCATAGTTATAGCAATCAAATGAGTCGGTCTACTATATCATATATAAACTATTTACATGCTAAAAACTCTCAATATATTCATTTTAATTTTTGAGATCTGATTCAGATATGCCCAAAGGCGCCTCCATTACACCAACGTTCACAATTGTATAAGCAGTTGTCAAACTAAACTGACAGTTTCATCAGCAAGAAAAATATAATGGCAGTAGATGACAGAATGAAGCATTAAGGAATCAAGCCAAGGCGGAGTGGGTTGTCAATGTTGCAACGGCCAAAAGCAGAATCTGACAGCAGCTGGGACCAAGGAATAGTCGCTTTGTGAGTGGCAGACGGAGCAGATGTGTGTGTGTGTGTGTGTGTGTGTATATGTGTCTCGTTATGTGAGTATGTCTGTGTGTGTGTGTGTGTGCATGTGAACATTTGCAGTGCCATCATTGTCGCAATAAGCACATTAAGAGTTCATTCTTCCAAAAAAGAATAAGAACAAGCGTGCTCTAAGCGGGAATGACCGACTATGAGTTACCCTAGGCCCATTCAGCTTTCACACACCCTCATTCTAGCTTTCACACACACACACACGCAGAGTTTTTTGTCTCTCAAAAAAATAACAAGTACAAGCTAGCCGGGTATGCTCGACTATGACATACCCTACGCGCTGTGCCTTGCTACTCTTACAAACATTCTAGCTTCCATACAGAGTTCTTCCTACCAAAAAAGAACGAGGCCAATCATGCTCTAGACGGGTATGCCCGAATATGAGTTACCCTAAGCCCACACATAACTTTAAGATGCGACTGTGCTTCTTGTACCCTCAGCCCGAGAAGATTGGAAATAGATTATTTTTTCATCCGATACCAATTAAATTTGCTAGACTTATGTTAAATATGCCACCAAACCCAAGACTTAACCTTCAAAAATTCAGTTTTTCAAATTTGCGGGCAACGGAGAGTCAATTTCTGGATCGATGTGCACTTTACGAGTATATCGAGCTCTTATATGTACCGAAATATAGGAAAATATAAAAATAAAAACTAATCGGCAAATCGATAAATATCGATTACGTTGAAACGGGACTAGCTATCGACCGAATTGAAAGTAGCCTGCGAACTTTGGTGCCCAGTCTTTAGCTCTCGACCCGCTCCACCTTTCACCTTGCCACCCATTTTCAGTTCGTGCAGGGTATAAAAAGCAGAAATGCGTTCTGAATGCTCAGCTTTTGGGCTGGGAGGTGTTCGGTTCGGTCTTGTTCCTTTGGACAGTCGGTTGCCCACAGTCTGAGACTACATAATTATAAAATCGGGCCAAGAGCTGGAAACGGGCAACGTCAACACTTGGCAGCACACACACACACACACACACACACACGCAAACACGCACAGCCAGCCGCATGCATATTAAAGTAAATTGACTGTAATTAATAATCGTTACACTTGTGTGAATCTGCCTCAGCGTGCGTGTGTGGTTGTGTGTGTGTGTGTGTGTGTGACTGCCGCTGGCAAGATGCCCGCTTAACTGGCTGGCAATTCTCCATGCCCGCAGCCGCAACAGCCGCATCAGCATCAGCCTCCGGCCTCCAGCCCGAAACATCTGGACAACCATGCGAGCAGCAATTTGTCAAGCAGCTGGCAAAAGAAAATAACACAGAGCACATGAATATCAAGAGCGAGAGTGTTCTAGTTGGGAGTGACCGACTGGCTGATACACTGCGCTCAGCTACGAGAAATGTGCTCAAAATGTGAGATATGCTTAGAAAGGCTGAGGGATATGCTGCAATATAAGGCTTTAATATTGATTCTTATCGATTTCGTACTAAGGAGCTGAGTTTTCAATAACTTGTGATAGCTAAGAGCCCAGCTCAAAATATATCCGACTACTCTCAGGAATAAATATGTTATCGATAACTTGTGATAATTCAAAGCTCAGTTCAGATTGTTGGCGAATCGATAGACCAAAATATCGCTAACTACTCCCAAGAATATTTGTGCGTATATTTCATTGACGTTGTGTGAGTTATCGATAGCTTGGGATAATTCAAAGCTCAAAAGTTGGCAAATCGATAGACCAAAATATCGCTAACTACTCCCAAAAATATTTGTGCGTATATTTCATTGACGTTGTGTGAGTTATCGATAGCTTGGGATAATTCAAAGCTCAGTTCAGATAGTTGGCAGACGAAAATATGCCTAACTACCGTTCACATGTTTGATCGTATTTGGGAAACGCCTCACAGGTTTTGTAAATTAGTCTATGTACTCGCTGTGAGTGTATCCAAAAAAGAGTACACGGAAATTGCAAATGAATTGGCTTCAGGCAACTGCAATGCTACAGCCTTAACCCGACAGCACTAAAAATGGAGAAATTCTTAAGAAATGGACTTTTTTTTAGGCAGTACAAGTAATGTGTGTACACATATAGCATAAATTGTGATACTCTCACAATGAGTTCGTAGACTAATTTACGAAGTCTGTGAGGCATTTATCAAATACAATTTATTAAATGCATATATCTATACAGATATCAAGAGGACGCTCCTTTTAACTAATCACGCACGCTAAAATGCATGCATCACGTACTCTCTCTCTCTCCCTCTCTCGCTCTTACGCTCTTACGCTCTCGTGAGCATATTCTTTTGCGATTCTTTTTTGTGTCGCATACCGAAACGTTTTAAATGCTGCGCTCAGCAAAGCAAGGCAAAATGCAAAGCGCTCGCGACTGAATGCTTTTAATTCGCTACGATAGATGCAAATTATTCACTATTGAAAGGAACATAAAGGAAAAAATAATCACACACACAACACGCAAGCATTGAAAAATACAAATTGAAAGTGGCTTTTATCGAGCACGCATTGCGCCAACTTGGGTTAAGCTACTTTTGAGCCACAGCTCAATTCAGTTGAGCTGAAACTGAAGCTGAAGCTCAACTGCTGCACAGGACAGGACAGGGCAGGGCAGGGCAGGGCAGGACAGGACAGGAGAGCACAGCGCAATCATATTGTATTCACAAAATTTTCGTCATATTGCAAAGTGCACTGGAGCGTGCCGCATTCAGTGAGAAGCTGCCACCACATCACATCACATCACAGCACATCAGACAACAGTACAACAGAACACATCGCATCGCATCGCATCACAAAACAGCAGAACGCAACTGAGCGGAGCAGATGTATCCATGACTGTAACTGCTGTTGCGCTTGTCCTTTGTCCTTTGTCGTTTGTCGTTTGTCCTTTGTCGTTTGTTTGCGTGTCGCCTGTCGGTTGTCGTCCGTCGCCAACGTTTCAGCTCAACGATCTGTCAACGTCAACGGTGCGTATGATAAATTTTTATTGTGCAGCAACGACGCTGCTGCCGCCGCAGCCACTAGTCAAGCAAACGCTTCAGCAGCTTGCGTCTTTGTGGCAGCAACAGCAATACATACACCCACACACACACACTGCAGTCGGGTTAGCTCTACTAGAAAATACCCTGAATCTAGCACTACAATTGTTCTATACGCATACGCGAAGCATCACACACACACACACGCAACGTACGCTCACTTTTTATAGAAAATGCATTCTTGATAAACTTCGGTACATATTGTCCGATTTTTTTTTAATTTTCAGGATTTACGTACTGTACACAAATGTGTGTAAGTATCAAAGCTCACGACTTTAACTTGCAAAATATGTTTTTTTTTTTTTTATCCAAACCATTTTGAGGGTTTCTGTTCTCGATCTGTATATACTTAACAGACCAAATTTGTGATCTCTAGCTCCTATAAGCCCCGAGATATGCCGCCAAAGTCGATATTTATCGATGGCGGGAAAACTCAGCGAATTATCGTTGGTTTTAAATAAGCCCGACCTTTTCTTGATACCCCAAATTGAAAATCTCAAGTCTCTAAATCATACATGGCACATTATAGATTATAGATGGATTAATCGAATTGGCTGTTGATGCTGATCGGAAATATGCATATACATATATATAAACATGTATATCATTTAATTTGCCTCCTTTCGCCTGTCTCATGCACTTGACCATAAGCAATATACCCCCCTAGATAGTGAGATCAGGGTATCACAAAATGAATTGAAATAAATAGCAGCGAGAAAAAGCAAAACTCGCTCAAGTGCGTGCCCAAAACGAAGCTAATTACGCATGCGGCTTTATCATTTATTGGCATGCCAACAGGATTTTTTCATGCACATATATATATATATATACAGCCCATATGCAGGGATGTCATATGTGTACGTAAATACATGTGTGTATATGTATGTGGACTGGGGGAGTTGGCAGCTGGCGCAGCTTTGTCACAGCTTACAGCGGGGATTATCCGCCGGCCGCAGCTTCATGGCCCGCAGCAGCCATATATTTTGTTAGGCACAGGGCCAGAGCAAGTCATGACCAACAACATAAACAACAATAGCAGCAACAAGAGCTACAATGGCACCTGCAACAGCAACAGCAACAGCAACAACAACAGCAGCTGCTCGGAATAAATCACATTTGCGCTGCAATTATTTTCAACTATACAAACTTTTGAGCATGTTGCATGATTTCAGCTACTCCACATTTTACAACACATTTTATTGTAATGGAAAATAAATGTTGCTATCACTTTATTGCAATTATTTCTCGTTGCCCAACACTTAACGCTGTTATCTGAAAAACATAAACTTAAAATTATTATAAAATGTTGCTTATATTCTAAGCATCAATGGTACTTAGTTATGTTTAAGCTCTTGTTAACATATGTGTGGACTTTAGCAGCAGCTTTTTTTGTTAACATAACTAACGAATGTTGTATTTCAGCATTCACTCATTAACAGCTGTTAAACTTAACATACACATTTTAGTAGTGTTTCTGTATTATTCAAACTTTAATTAATCCTTTCTTTCTATCTAACAGTTACTGCTGATGTTATTGTTAACATAAGCAGCACATGTTATTCAGCTGTACTTTACACTTAACAGCGCAGCGCCTGCGTTCAACTGCTAAATGTTTAACGTAAATGTTAACAAAAGAGCGCCATTTTTAGAGAAGCTTAAATGTGCCTTGGTTTTTACAAAGAGCAGCTGTAATGAGGAGCAGCTGGCAAAGGAATATCCGTAAAAATGGTTCTCGTTAAACAATTCCCAAGAATTCACAGCTTTATTTTCTTCATAAGGTTAACCAACTGTAAACGTTTATACCTTTTTCTGCGCAAAGCTATCATTAAATGGACTGTAAGCTTTTATTTGAAAGTATTTTTGCGCTTCGCATAAAACTGATGTTAATAATAATAATTGTTAATAATAGCACTAATTAATCTCCACTCTGCAGCGCAACCTGCGCATGCTGGCAAAAGTATTTCACAGCTGTTAAGCTGCTTTTGCTGTGAAACCTTCAAAGGAAAATACAGGAAAGAAACGGCTACTTTTGGCAAGCCGAAGTGTAAACGCCCTTCTAGACACTTGAAGCTCGCAAATTGGCGTGAGCAACAGATACGTTTGCCATATAAAAAGCTATTTTTTATATAGTAAGATTTTGCTAATAAGTTTTTCGTTTATGTTAAGAGCATAGTTCAACTTGAAAGTGCCTAGTTTAGTCAAGATAACTTGTGAACAGCACAAACAGTTGATCCTACTCAAAGGAACATATCGGGGCTGGAATAAAAAATAAAGGTTCCGTCCAGCAGTAGGACGAACCAACACCCAAACTGAGAGACAGGCAGACGCGACTCGCTTGTTGATACTGTATCAAGAGTATATAAATACTTTTGCGACAAAAATATAATACCCTCTGCTGGGACATAAGAAATTGCCACGGATATGATACTGGCAGCTGGCAGTTGACTTTGTCGCTGCTGCAATCGGTTGCTGTGGCAGACCCCAAAAGGCTGCACATTAAATTGATAAGCCGCGGAGGTTGCCTCCGCACGCGGCAATTAGCCGAGAAATGTGAAATGCGAGCTGGCAACGGGGCCCACTGATGAGCGGTAGAGGCTCTGACCTGCTATTTAAATTGCCAGGTAATTAGCCATCGTTGCCACCTGGCCGCCGCCTATGAGCTCCTCTTGGCCCCAGCCTGCTGCTGCTGGGAAAGTTTATGCTATCTGAAACGACAAACATGTGGGCGGTAGGGCAAGGGGCGAGCGAATGTCGGGCAAAAAGCTGGCACACAACAAAAAAAAAAAAGTTTAAATTAGGCGTAAAATAGCAAAACACGGAGCAGGACCTATGACAACGCCCGAATCAGAGTGCCGAAACCAGAGTTCGGGGCGGGTTCAGAGCGCAGACAAAGTTTTGTCACCGACTGGAGAATCGTGGAAAATCGCGGAAAATCGCGTGCATAGCACAAAACATTTATTCTGATTGAAACTTTTCGAAAGCAGACGCCCAATTAATCATCCTAGAAGAGTAATTAATTGCCTAGCACGTTACACTTTATCAAATTATTTCAAGCCCCATTTAAATGTGATTTATATGTATCTAGAAACAACATATTGAAAGTAAATTCTTAAATTATTACCAATATTTGTATATATAGACAACTGTTTGTCCTGTTTGACCAAAATGTTTACTGTAGTTATTTGATGTGTTGAAATTCCACGCGCAAATGTGGAAAAATCGTGAAAAACGGTTATATGCAACTTTTTTGCTTACTAAATATATACATATATAAATATATTTGTGATTCATTTAAGATTCAAAAAACTAGAATGAATTTTTAGTAAGTATTTGAAACAAAAAGCTTTGCCCGAGCAAGGCCGGGGAATAATCGCTGATATACTACAACGAGAATATATATAATATATAAGTGCGATCTTGATTAAATTTGGAAGCATGGAAAAATGTAGGAAGCATGGTATAAATTGAAAAACGGGAAAGAAATCTTGGTAATCAACAAAGTTTTCCATACAAGAACCTACTTTTCGATTGATCGTTCCTATGGAAGCTAAATATATGATATAGTCACCCAATCCGGCCGATTCCGGCATATTTACTGTCTGCAACAGAGACACTAGTTCGCATAGAAACAGACAGACGGACGGACGGACATGGCTATATCGACTCGGCTGTTGATGCTGATCAAGAATATATATACTTTATGGGGTCGGAGAAGCTTGCTTTTGACTGTTGCCATTATACAACTTTTACTCATTTTCAATTCGAAGCTAGAGAGTTTGTAAAAGCAGCTCGGCACCGGTTACAGGGTACCTCAAAGTCGACCCCTGCTGACTGAAGCACTCTTCCGTGCTCCTCAATAATTTAGTTGACACCTTGTGCTTGACCAATGGGGACACAAAAGTGAGAAGCAGCGCTGGCAACTTATCGTTTGCTGATCCCTGGCACCAGCTCAAGCCGCAAGGGCATGACTTGCAAATCCAGTGACGGCTCCGTTATGGTAACCACAAGCGAATACACCCCCTCCCCCAAGCCAACGAAGCTGAAAATGAGCGGAAAATGTTAAAGGGCGCTAAGCTGTGGCCCCCAAAGGAATATTTAATTAAGGGACGGCGCCGTGTTGCCCCCAGAGCAGCTCAGCTCAAGCTGATGCTGCAGCCGGAGCTGTTTGACGCTTTGCGGTGACCAGTTGCGCGTTGGCAATGGGATTAGCTAGGCGCCGAGCTTAGCAACAGCAGAAAACAGAAAAAGAAAACAAAAGCAACAACAACAACAACAACAACAACGGCAACAGCAGCAACAACCGGTTGTAGCCATAGCTGCCACACGTTGGATCAATAAATGGCGAGTTGACTGCCACATGGCTGTTGCACGGCCAGTTGCAACTTTGCGGCAATTGACAATTGACATAACATCAATATGGTAGCGTGGGCGTGGCACTTCAGCCATATTAAATTATATTAAATAGAGTCAATAATTAACTGAAATCTAATTGCAGCCACCCAAGAAGAAGCTCTCGAAGAAGGAGAAAGCGCGCCTCGAGGCCGAACAGGCCGAGCTGCTGCGCATCGAGATGGAGAAGGAAAAGTTGGTTGAGGCCCAAAGACAATATATATAAAAAAGATTCTTTGCCATGCCAAAGATTCAATGCTCCATTTAGGACCGATTGCTTCCAGACGAACCAAATAGTCTGCTATAGCTTAAGATAACTTGAGAAATGACAGAGATTTCCATGCAAAAACTAAACTCTTAATCTCCGAGAAGTGAACGTCCGATCTATCGGATTCCGATATGTAGACCTAGGCCTAGGCAAGGATTCGGGGATAGAGTCTTAAGACCAAGAGACAGACGGACATCGACTTGACTGTTGAAACGGATGTGGAATATGTATACCTTAAAGGGTTCGGTAGATGTCTCCTTCTATGTGTTGCACATCATAATATTCTCTATAATCAACGTCTATATCCAACCCGCTAACCCGTTGTCTTCCCTCCAACTGTCAGACTTAAAAAATTGGAGGAGGCGCGTCAGCGCAAGAAGCTGGAAATGGAGCAGGCCAAGCATCGCCAGCAGCAGGAGGTCGCCGAGAATCGTCTGCGCCGGGGCCAGCTGAAGGATAGCATGAAATTCTTTGATGCCGTACACACCAGCATCGAGGCCATCAAGGCGGGCGAGCGGCAACAGTGCGAGTGGGAGAAGTTCATGCGCTGCAACGGGCTGCCCAATGCGGCCAGTCCGAGTGATTTGCGCAAGTACATCCATCAGTGGCATGCGGATATTGCGCAACGCCAGCTGGAGGCACGCAATTGGCTGCTGCGCACCGATGAGCGCACCCTTCTCACCCAGGACGCCCATGTGCCGGATCTGACGCGCGTCTCGCTCCGCCAGCAGCAGGGCAATCTCGGCGATGTCTATGCACAGCGCCTCAAGGAGGTGCTGGGGGTAAGCCGACTGAACTCTGCACAGGGCTAAGCATTTGGACAGACTATTCAACTGTTCTCAACAGATTCTCAACGAGCTGGACGAGTCGCTGGCGTACACCAAATCCCGGTCGGCTCATGTTGCCGCCGATCTGGTGAAGCTGAAGACGGAGATGCGTGTGTTCCTCAAACAGCATCTGGACGAGTTCACCTACAAGACAATGTCGCACATTGAGCGCGACATGGAGTGAGTAGCTCCTAGATATTCGACGCAGCATTTAGCTTAGATCTCTTCCCATTGCAGAATCGATCGACCCGGCGTCTCCAAGCACATCTACAATTCCGATGTCTTCCAGAGCTTCGTTTGGACCTTCTCTAAGGATGCCCAGATGTGAGGCATCAAATGCAATTGATCTCTTCTTCTTCTATTTACATCTCTCTCTTTTTTCTTATTCCCATTTATCTACTCATTTTTTTCAACCTCTCTTATTGCTCTTTCTCTATCTTTTCCCATTCGTATTTGTACTCTCTTTATATTTTTTGCCCCTCTCTCTCTCTCTCTACCTGTTTTTTCTTTTCCCCTCTCACACATTCTCTATCCCTCTCGCTCTCCCTCTCTCACACACTCTTACTTTATTCAAGCTATCAATTCTCAGCAACTTTCATACTCCCTTGCACAATTTGTATGCCCCTTTTATCGCACTTTCTCTGCCTGTATCCGTAATTTCTCACTGTCTTCTCGGTCCTTTTTCTTTTTCGCTCTTAATTTCTCTTTATCTCTCTCTCTCTCTTGCTCCCTCTCTCTCTCTATATTCCTTCCTTTCACCCTCATTGCTTCTTTCATTTCCTTAATCGTTTTATTCCTATCGTGCATTCTCCTTCCCTTAACACTTATTGTACAATTTTCTCCTCTCCCTCTCTCTAAAACAGCGCTGTCAATCCAAAGGCTCGCATTGGCGAACAATCGGCCCATAATGAGATCGACTTCCCCACCATCGAGATGAACATCTCGCTGCCGCCCACCGTGCGCCTGCAGAGCTCAGCGCTGCGCGGTCTTTGGCTTAACTACGACCACTTCAGCGACTACTGCAGCAGCTTCCAGCTGAGGCATGCACGCTCCCAAAATGCCAGTAAGCGCTTCAGCTGTTCGCTGCCAATACAGAGAACTATATGCAAAAGGAAGAATGGGCTCAAACCAGTTTTAAATTAGTTTTCAACCGGGTTTTAAATAGCTTTCAAATTGAAATCCATTCAAAACCAGCTCGTTTTTTTGCCATGTCCGCCTGTCTCTCATGAAAGGTTCGTTTTTCTGTTGCAAGCAGAACATTTGTCGGATTCGGCCAAAACAGACGTCGCAGTTATCTTCCATAGTATTGATCCGGCGAAAATAAATTTCTTGTACCGCATAGAAACTATCTGTTTTGCTAGATATCTTGACCAATTTAATTTCCAGCTATTTTACGGCAAACAAAACGCGAATGGCGCAAACGCAAAGAGATACTGCAGTCGATGCTGGACGAGTGCGCCCGCGAGATTCCACTGTCTGAGCTGGAGCAGCTGACGCAGGAACAGCACTCGGCCAGCTCGCAGCCGCCGCGTGAGCGCAGCTACGATGTGGACAAGCTCTATGCCCAGTACGAGGATGAGCTGAATAAGGCGCGTCGTCGCGCCATCGGGCCGGAGGCCTACGGCATGCTCGAGACAGATGTCAACCTGCGCAAGTATCGCATTATTGGCGGCGTCTATTGCATCGATTTCCTGGAGACGCCGCAGCAGGACAAACAGCTGAATGCGCGCTCCTTCATACGCACCAGTACGTAGTCCGTCCAAATAGTCGTAATAGTCGTAATGAAGCTTCCGATTGCAGTCACAGTTGCCAACAGTCTGGTGCACAAGGAGTACTATCAGACCTATAAGCCACCGCCGCCGGTGCTGCCCGGCGTGCGTCGCCTGCCCGAGGAGATTGAGGCTGAGATGCGCATGATCGAGGCGGCGCTGGACAAGCTCGCTCTGGTCACACTACAGTAAGTACTTGGCTACCTAGCTGAACCAGAATTCCTGGCAATAAGCCAAGCAAGCCAAGTCTCAGGCACAAGCTGTCGGCTTTTAGCAAGTTGAGAATTATAATCAGTTGGGAATTATAAGCCTAAACGAATCGTTTGACTGATTAACTGAGCAGAATGCCGAGTTCAAGAGCAGCTGATTGATTGAACGAATGAGCTAATAAACGGAACGACTCGAAAATAAGCGATTGAACCGATTCGCCAAATTGAACCAGAAATGTTAACAGAGTAATGTCTAGTCGAGCACGTTTCTTCCTATCCCTGTTGTAACTCCTTGCAACATCGAATAACCTATACTCTCATGTCTGACCCACACAGGTTGCCCGATTCGGTGATATGGTTCGAGCCCCCGATCGCCTGTCGCTGGGAGACGGACATCGAGACGCTCGAGTCGCAGCTGGCGGATGGCGTTAAGCCGGATCCAGCTGCGTCGGCGACGGCGGCGGCCACAACAGCCACGCCCACAGAGGCAACACCGCTCTCCACAAACGCACAGCCCAGCCCGCTAAAGAGTTCGCCACGCGGTCCGGCCAAGATGCGCTCCCAGAAATCAGACCTGGCCGCATTGCAAACGCAGACGCTGCGCGAGATTGGCGACTTTGATCTGCGCGCAATACCCAGCAATGTGGACCTATATGGGCTGGTCAAGGATTTCGTGGTGCCGCGCCTGCCGCAAGGCTTTTGCGTGCGGCTCGAGCAGCAGACGCCGCCATCGAGCAGCGGCCAGCCGCAGCGGCAGGTCATGTTCCTGGCACGCCAGACGCACGTGCGACTGGGTCAAGTGGCAGGCCAGGCAACGCCTGCTGAGGCGGACAGCACACGGCCGGCGGCCAGCCTGGGCATTGGCGCTGAGTTTTTGGATGCCGCGGAGCCGGCGGAGCTCTTTCCGCCGCTCTGCTTTGACAAGCTGCTCAGGTTCCGCAGCCAAGCGCGACCGCCGCCAGTGATGCCCACCGATTGCTATCTCTTCTCGCAGCTGATCGAGGATATGGATCGGCTGTGGCGCATGCAGCTGCCTCGCGAGCAGCAGGCGGAGATGCTGCAGCAAATCTCCGAGCAGCTAACGCCCACCGGCTCAGAGCAGGATGTCAACCAGCAGCTGTCCGATGAGCTGCGTCCACTCAGCCAGGAGCTGGTCGAGGTGCTGCAGCCAGCCGCAGCGGCTGCTGCCTTTGCCTACTACACGGGCATCTCCTTCATTCGCGACAACCAGCTGCCCGCCCAGCCAGAGCCGGCGACGACACCCAAGTCAGCTGGCAGCCACGAGAGCAGCGACGATGACGACGATGACGATGATAGCCTCCTGGAGCTGCTCGAGGGCGGCATCGGCATCGGCGGCGACGTCGGTGAATCCTCAGCGGGCGGCACCCTGCCCCAATTGCTGAGCAGAAACAGCAACAGCGACAACTGCGACAGCGAAGCGTGGGTTAATCTGATCGCAATCCCTTAACCATCTCACCCTCCTCCATTTCTCTCTCTCTCCCTCTCTCTCTCTCTTTCTCTTTCCCTTTTTGTCTTTTCTTCTCTTCCTCTATCTCCCTTCTTATCTCTCTTTATCTTCCCCACTCTCTCTCTCTCTCTCTCTCTCTCTATCTCCCTGCTTCTCACTCTTAATCTTCCTCTATCCCTCCCCCTCACTCTCCCTGTTTCTCTTCCTCTCTCTCACTCCCTGACACTCTCCCTTGCCTACTTTATTTTGCTCTTATCTTTTACTTTCCCTCTTTCGCTCTCTATCTCTCTCTTTCTCTCTGGCTACTCCTTCCTTTTTCTCTCTCTCACTATTTCACTCTCTTTCTTGCCTTCTTTATTTCTCTCCCCTTTCACACTCTCTACTTTTTTCTATCTCTTATTCATTCACTCTCTCCCTTTCTATATTGGTCTTTCTTTTCATCTTTCTCTCTCTTTTTATATATATCTGTTTCTCCTTATGCCTATTCGTCTCACTTCCGTTTCTCTCTCCCTTTCTCCATCTCTTTGTCTCTAACTTTCTTCCTTTCTTAAACTTCCTCCGCCTTTCTCGATCTCTCTCTTTCTCTCTCTACATCTTTCTCTCTCTCTCTCTTTCTTTCTCTGCCTCCCTCTCTATCTCTCTCTCTCTCTCTCTCTCTCTCTCTCAATCTTTTGTGCGCTCTTCTCCTCACTAGTCGCAGACAAAAGCTTAGCAGCACGGCGGCCATTACTCAGGGCAAGTGGAGCACACGTGATGTCCACGACACCAAGTTCAACGAGGACAAGTTATCCATACAGTTTCGGACGGGCCGACTTGGTAAGATTGTTCTTTAATTAGGATTAGTTCCTAGCAATTAGATCTTATGCAAGTTTCTAATTCAAGCTCAGAAACTAGCATTAGTTTATTAAATGAACACTGAACTAGTTCTAGTTCACAAGTCATTTGCTAACATTTCTAAATAAATCTGGCAACATTATTCTCGGTCCCTCAAATATCCTATATAGACATAGATGAAAACTTCCCTGCCCCGTATCTCGGTCATATCTCATCCGATTTTCACGAGGTTTGGCTCTTTCTTGGTTTGTCCTCTATATCGAACTGGCCTCCGGGGTCTGCCTGCTAGTAATATATATGTAGTTCACAAATGCATCTTCTTGAGTTCATTAACCGATTTGCCTTTATCATTTTCTATATCATCCAAAGGTATCTTTGGCTTCGCCCTGAACAAATACAGCAATATGCCCTATCAGACATGGGATCTGCGGCCAGATATGAAAAAGTATCTCACAACTAGACAAATTTTAGTTCAGCTCATTTAGTTGGTTTCCCATTGCAGTCCGGGAACCATACACTTCAGCTTCACCGCCTCGTTGATCAGCCTGGAGATGACCATAACCGAGGCGGGCTACACTGTGCACAATTTTCAGGGCGGTAGCACGCAGGGCATAACGGAAATGCTTGGCAAGACGCTGTCCCTGGCCGAGCTGAAGGCGACGCTTATTCTGTCCGCCGTGGACATCTTTCCAGATGAGGATGCCTTCTGTTATACGGAGGGCTCTTGCGAGAAGAACTATGTGATGGAAATGCACACATATGCCTGCATTTCGACCCTGGCACTGTCCCACAACTTCAGCTGGTCGCGTTGGAATCTGTTGGCGGGCTCTCGCACTGCTGTGCTGCTCATCAGGGAGCTCCTCGAGGGCAAGAAGGTGCCCTACTACTCAACGCTGCTGGTCACACCCCTGAAGACGTCCATTATTGACTGCACCGAAGTGTCGGCCAGCTTCAATGCAGTGGGCATTGCTGGCATGGAATACTATGCGGATCTCTATCAGCTTTCGCAGGCCCATGCACAGCCGGTCAGCCTAGAGAAGCAGCGCACAATGAGTCCAATTCTTAGGGATAATGTGGCCAGCATTTTAATAGGGACAAGGCCACTCAGTTTTTGTTAAGATAACTTTTTTTCCAAGCCCGAAAGGTTCATAGAAAAGCGATTTTTGAAATTTAAAGACATTTATATGGCCAGGGCAAGGCCAAGGAATAGCCGATATATGTGGTATCTTATACTAAACGACAAGGTACTTTATTAAAAAATTCTTTGAATAAAATTAAACGTTTTTTAAACGGCTCCTTTCTATGTGATTCTCATTGATTCATGTAATCGCTTTTATTGTTTATTTAAATGTTGAACTTTGTTTCTGCTCATGCTCTCACTACTGTACTCTCTCTCTCTGTCTCTCTCTCTATCTCTCTCTTCTCTCACTCTATCTCTATCTCTATCTCTCTCTCTCTCTTTCTCTCTTGCACTCTGCATTTCCACACTTACAGATTCATTTAATGTACATAATAAATGTATATTAAACCAGACCTTGGCACGACTTATCCTTTAGTTCTTTCATATATACAAGCTTATGTAATATATATATTATAAAATTAGGCACTGCCCAGCATCACACTCTCTACTCGGCCGCACAAGCCAATCACACAGTCATGGCCTAAGAATCCTCATAAAGCTGCCTGTAAGTCAAGCCAGGGATTCAACATCATAGCTTATTACCCTAATGTTTACCCTGTTTAAGGTCTCAACAGCACTTCAATGTGCCCTCCGACACCACCCCTCCATCCGCCCCAATGCGCTATGAAACTTAAAAGTTTGTCCAGAAATGCTGAATGGGCGAGGGTGGAAATTATTCATTTGAAAGTGCTCAAATCTTTCAACGAGTTTCAACAGTTGCCTCGGCACTGACCACGTTTGCTGGCCACGTTGAGTGTCAATTGGCACACACACACAGCACACACACACACACATACATACACACACACGCACACATTGAAGTGTTAAAATAAATATGGCTATATGGCAAAAATGTTGGCCAAGTGCTCGTATTTTAGCTCACTCGTAAATTTATGCAAAATGAAATGCAAGCCAAGTTGGCAAACGTTGGCAAGGGGATGCATGTCAAAGGGGCTTAACAGACTAGAACTATGTACACGCACACGCACGCACACGCACACACACACACACACACACATACACACCGTTACATTTCAAATGAAAGTTTTTTGATATTTTCAGATTTCGCAACTTCGAGCTGCGGGTCTGCTAACAAAATTTATGCTCCGACAGCTAAGCGGCTTCCAAAAGGTCACAAAAACCCAACCGACCAGCCGACCAAAAAAAATATACTAAACATGAATGAACTTAGGCACGCCGACGCTTGGATACCCTTTAAAAAAGATGTCCCAGAAGTGCGTTTAGGCAAGAGCTTTGTTTGCGCTGGTTGATGGTAGAACGGTTCGATGCGCTCTCGTAGATATGTTAGGCGAAAAGTATATATCTATAGATATCTTGAAAAATGGAAAAGTTTTAATCCAACAACCTATCTTATGTCCGATTTTTCTAAGAGCTGCGTGATAAAGTTGTCGAATTTGGATCCGATGTTAGTTTTAGAGTTAAATTCGTAATTAACAAAATTGAACAGGATAAACGATAAAAAGAAAAGAATATTTTTATAAAAAAAACCCCTATTTTCGAGCGATCATTCCATACGTAAGGTCATGTGACAATAGCATTAAAACTGACGGAATATTTGGTGTAGATAAAAACAGCCAGACAGGGCTATATTGGCTGTTGGTACTGCTTGACGCTTGCAATTCGCAACTGGTTAAAGCTTTCAGAAGGAGATAGCAAAGTCTACTAAATCAAAGACTCCCAGCTCTTGCAATAGCTATGCAGACAGCAAGCTATATGTTTATATCTTATGCCTTGTTGGTCATAATAATAATAAATTACTCAAATTGAATTCGAACTGGCAAGCTTTAACTAAAAAGGAAGCCAAAAGCATGTATTCCAGCATATATGTACATATGTGTATGCCTTTATGAGTCGAATATGTCTTCCCTTTGTATGTTACACATTTCGTGAGAATTCTATAACACCCTGCCTGGTAGTAGCTAGGGTATAGAAAGCCCAAATGCCACACACAAAAGCGTGGAAAGTGCCGCCACATAAAGGCCCAAATTAATGCATAAGTACTTAGTGGGCGTAGCCCAAATTCATGGTTTTCGCTTTTCTGCCGATTTTCGCAGCCGAATTAGCTGGCATTCGATTTCAGCTTTGGCAATGAATATTCCCAATAAATACACAGACACACGCAGTGATTGCTCATCATAAATGAATAAGCTGTCGGAAATTGAAACAATTAATGAGAATTTCACGTTTAGATTCCAGCACACAAATTGTGCCCACAATTTTCTATGCTATTTTCGCATGCTAATTAAATCCTATTAACCGTGGACTTATAGGATTTGTAGCATTCATTCAATCAGACTTTCATAATTAATTCCATTTAGTTGGCCTACGTTTTATTTGTATTCTATTTGACTGAGATCCGACTATCTAACATTTAGAGCCAATTCCTCAGGCCTACGTCGAGCTGAAGGGATCTGATTTTACACATTTTCTTTTTTTTTTTTCTTATTTTCTTACACATTTCTTGTGTCAAAGTCCTCCAGGGATTAGATTGCAACCTTTGACACAACCAACGATTACTTAATATTGATTGGGTTTCCAATTCTCAATGTTAGTTCATTTCTAAAACACAATAGTTACATAGCTGCCATTGCTCGCAAGTCTAAAAGATCTAAAGATGTTATCGTTTCACTATTCCAATGTTCCCTTAAGAATTGTTTAATGTTCCCTTGCCCTGAACTTGAAAGTCTTAAGGTCTTTAGATACATAACCTTATAGCATCAAAGGGCAAGTTCTAACTACCAAAATTTATAGATTCCATTGTTCCTTTTTGTTCCTCTTCCACATTCCTCTTGTTTTCTACCTGAATACTCGTAGTTCTGTGTTCCATAATCTCTAATGTCCCATATTCTGTTATCCTACAATTTCATAGTTCCATAGTTTCAGAGTTCATAATATCGCATAGCTGCATAGTCCGCAGCTCCCTCGTTCCATAGTTAATGGATACTATAATTTCAAGCTCTTAATGTTCCATTGTGCCATGCGTCCCAAGTGCAATAATGCTTAGTAATTTATTTCCACACTTCTCGAGTTCCATGGAGCATAATCGCATAGCTGTTTAGTCTCACTCTTCACAGGGTGCCAGGTTGCCATTGTTCCATTGTGTCCCAAAATGGTTGCCAAAATGTCCGACCATTTGGCTGCCATTGCGATTGTTGCGGTTTTCCAGAGCCAGCGCCAGGGGCAGGGGCAGGAACAGGTGTCAACACGCCCAAAGCGGAAACGGAAACACAACTTGCACTTGGCAAGCCAAAAATGGTGAATGCCGCAAACGCGCTGGGACAGCATTTAACACGCAACCAAACAAATATGTTTTGCGGTCTGGAGAATGCTCTCTGACCTCCCCTCCCCCCTTCCACTGCCCCTTCATCTAAACAAAAAACATAAACAATAGCAAATGACAGCAGCAGAAGAAGAAGATAGGCCGCAAATAGCCGAAAATACATATTTCAAAATTAATTGCCAAATGTCGAAAAGTGTTTCATTTCGTTTCATTTCATTTCTCATTTGTTCCGTTTCAAAACAATTGGCGAATTTACTTAAGGCGGCAGGGGGAATGCGTTTCGGCTGCCTTAACTCAACCAGAGGAACAAACACTTTTTAATTATTTATTCATAAACAGGCAGCTCGAGAGCTCGACGTGGGCGGGGGCGGGGCGGGTTGCGGGGGCACTCGCTCATTAACAAAACAAACGACAGTCGAAAAGCAGCAGACAAACAGGCGCCGCGGGCAGCAGGCGAATGCGGGGACAGGAGATGGAGCTGGTTGCGGGTGTCAAGCGGATGTGTGGCAGTGGGTACGGATTGGAAGGGGTTGGACGGGGGACTACGGCTGGGGCTGGGGGGCACTGATTGCCGGCACTCAGACAGCGGGGCGCTCTGTGGTGACCTTCACACACTCCCACACACACACACGCACACAGACAGACACAGAATACGCATTAAGTCGCGTATGCGAGGCGTGTGACGAGCGCAGACCGAGCTGAAGAAATTGGAAGATGAGATGCCGCATTAAGGGATAACTCGCTCGGAATATGTTAATTTGCCAGTCAAAGCAGTTAACACGCTGTGCGTGTGTGTGTGTGTGTGTGTGTGTTAGCAGTTAATAGAGTTGTGTCCCTGTTGTGCTTGACATAAGTCACAGAAGTGCGCCTCATCTACATATTTAACGATATAACACACACTCGTTAAAACGAGGGCAGGCTGAAAATTAATCAGCCCAGTATGCCGGGCAGAACCAGGCCAAGAAGTCTGCCAACGCAAGGCCTTTCTGAGGAGATTTCAAAAAGCCAGAGCTACCAGATCGAAGCATACATAATTATGCACTGAATCCACTCAAGATCGTAAAAGTTATATATTGTTTTTCCGCAAGTGTACGTAACAGGCAGAGGAATGCATTTCCGAACACATAAAGTGTATATCTATATATTCTTGCAGCATCAATAGTCGGGTAGATCTTGGAAACGACTTTTAGCAGCAGACTTAAAATATAATATATATTATATTTGATACGCCTTCTCTTTTTCATAATATCGATAAAAGATATTGACACTTGGATTTGTAAGCATGGCTCGAATATTATAGGAATCAGTTACAGATAACTTAGTATGTAGCTGCTCGTATAGTATACAGGTATTCTTTTTTTCCTCCATCTCAGCTTTTGTCTTTACTTTGTATGCCATGCTAAAGACTTTAAGACTTCCAAAAAATCGGACTATAAGCACCGAAGCTTGTCAAGAATGAGTTTCTTATACATACTGTATGTTAATTTGGGGCAAAGGCAAGAAGAAGCACAGCCGCTGCATATACTGCATATAGTTAACATAACATAATTAAATAATATAATTAATTTAATATAACTAATATAATATAATTAACATCATGATTTATAATTGTGTGTAACAGAAACTTGACGCTGGTTTCAGGGTATCTGCTATTCGTGCATTCTCGTATACTCGAGTACTAAAAAACTCTCAATTGAAGGAGACAACGTTAATGTTATCCAATATTTCTGGGTCTCTGAAACTTTGACAGAGCATAGCTAATAGTAAATGATAACATATATACCATGATCTGGTGGCTAAATTTGTTATTTTCTCTAGGCCAATTACCCCTCAGACTGCCCTTGTATACATAATATATATATATATATTCATATGTTTAGATATATGAATATGCTGATAGTTACTATTAAAATGTAACACATTTCTATGAACATAAATAGCATGGAAACATATTAAGAGATATTATGGTGACATTTGAATAACAAGCTCAGTCGAATTGGCTTGGCTATAGAATTTGAAGGCCTTAAGACTCGATATAGGAGTTAGCGCAAATATTCAATAGGGCTTCTTTGGACAACATTTGAACATTTAGACAGTCATACGAACAAACATTCGAAGTTGAGCTCCTATTTAGCCTCAAGCTCAGCAGTTGCGAGCTACACTTTAATCCTAACAAATGATCTAGATCGTATTCACATGGAACCACTCGCCCATATATGTATATATATACATATACACACACACAATGGAGGACTTTATATAAATATGTCGCACATCTGATGTCTGGGCTTTAGGTATTCAGCTGTTCTTTCATTTTTTTTATTTGCAATTTTTCTGCTTATCGCTAAGCGTCTTAGCAAATTGCCTGTACTAGTTCTTTGTGCACAGTTTGCGATGGCAGAGTTGCCAGATCGTTTGTCAGCTGTCGCTTAGCCAAACTTGCAGGCGCGTGCTAATGTATATACACATACGCATACACATATATGCACACGTACATTTGCATATGCATATATGTATGTATATGCGTGTATGCCAAAAGGAACATACTCTGGGGCATTAGCATAGTGCCATAAATGTAACGGTATATCCATTTTAACGCTACTTTTTGCACACATAACGCTGAGAGTTGTTGTTGCTGCTATTATACCCTGTATTTATTGTTGGCCGGGTATACAAATCTTATGCTAAATGCATTCAACATGCGAAAGTAGACATCCGCGACAACGTTAAGTATATATATTCTTGATCGGGATGATCTAGCGTCGATCCGGGAAATTATAAGAGCTAGGAACTTGAAAATTGAAGATCATGAACAAAACAGTTTTGCCATTTTATTTGATAACTTCTCCCGCTTGCCTTAAATCGATAAGTATCGATTTTTATTTTTTGTTTCAGCATAACTCAAGAATTATTACAGCTATTTACACCAAATTTACTTTGATTAAAAATGATTTTACTTGTGGAATTTAATTTGTGGGGCATTGCCTGGGGCTGAGCTGATTACAGGGTATCTCACGAGCACTTTTGCTTATTGTTTTTGTTGTTGTTGCTGTTGTGCCTGTTTGGCATCAAACATTCGCGCGTTTTTACAGCAGGCGGCCAACAACAAAAGCCCTTGCCGCGGCATTACATGTGTTAAATGACAAACATAGCTATGCATATGCTCTAGCCAGGTGTGTGGGAGTGTGTTCGTATGTGTGTGTGTGTGTGTGGTGCTAGTGTGCGCGAATTTGTACTTTAATCAAGGCAAAGGCAGCTGGCGCACTAAAATGTTGCCCGGCACAAACAATAAATTTTCCTGCTGCTGCTACTCTATATGAGTTGTGTGTGTATGTGTGTGTGTGTGTGCGGCAGGTGAGTTGAATGCGCGGCTTTTGTAACATTTGCTGCTGGCATTAAATTTGCTCGCATGCGGCGCACAGAAGTATGCAGCGTATACGTAATTTAAGTTAATAGCAACTGACTTTCGAGCTGAGCTGAGCTTCCCCTCTTTCTAGCCCATGGCATCAGCACCTTCCTAAGCCACATGCAAGTCTGTTCAACTTACAATTCAGTATGTTAACGCTAAAAGTGAAGGTGTGTGTGTGTGAGTCGGCTTCAGCTAGAGAACTTCCGCTTCGCAAGCGACACTTGAATTGCATTGTTTTTGCTGCTGCTGTTGCCGCTGGGCACACACACACATACACACACAGTCGTCGGCATCTTCTGTGCCTGTGCCCCACCTCATCCCCTCCTCAACACCTGCCCAGCCCCCTGCCAGCTGCATTGTTGTTGCTGCCGCTGCGCTGTGCTTCAGCAATTTGCGTCAAATTTCGAGTTTAAGTGTCAATTACAACAAGCAAAGTAACGTGAACACTTTCGACGGCTGCTGCTGCAGTGCCTCTACACCTGTCAAACACACACACACACACACACACACACACACACACACACGCACACACACATGAGAAACACCCGCACATACCACATGTGTATTGTCCTCTGTCAACGTTCGTCAAGCTGTCAGCTTTTGCTTTTCATTTCATTTTCTTTCATTCCGTTTTATGATACCCTGTAGACAACATAAGACAATTTAGGGGCATGCCCAACTTTAAGGGATGCATACACCTACACCAATTTCCTTCACTTGAAAGTCGTTTCAGCCCAAAAGAAGACTTTGGAAAAAAATTACGATTTGTAAGTTTATCACCAGTTGATCAGGACAAATTCCTACTACTTAAAACAGGGTATCTGCCAGTCTATCATAGAAAGTACTTGTCTGTTTTATTTTAGCTTTGATTTCGCTTGGCTTTTACTTTAGTTTTTCCTTGGCGCTTGCCTCGTTTCTAACAAAAATATTTGCGCCTAGGATGCTGCCTGCCTTGACAATGTGTGTGTGTGTGTGTGTGTGACTGTGTGTATGTGTGTGTGTGTGTTAAAACTTGACTTGCCTTCAACGTGGCTGCTGCTGTCGCAGTTGCCTCTTGACGACGACGTCGACGACGACTTTTGACTTTCTGCGTTGGCATTTTGACACAGTTGATTACAGCGCCACCTAGCGACCGCACGCAACAAAGCGGGGGCTTTTATGCATGCTTCTGTGTGTGTGTGTCTGTATGTGTGTGTGTGTGTGTGTGTGTGTGTGAGGTTGAGGGCGCAAGGGCTTAAAGGGCAGGGCTTTTGGTAATATTTATGCAAATGGGACACGGAGGACGCGCCACGCGCAGCTCAAGCGGCTGCACAAAGTTTGTCATTCATTTTGGGATGCACATGCGAACACAAATACACACACACACACACACACACACACATGCACAAGCACACACATACTCATCATAGCACGACACTTGTGCGCTTATTAATTGCATTCCACAATTTGTGCATTCCATTTAAATTATTTGTTCTGCGATTGTGAATTTTGTAAAATTGCATCGCTTAAAAGCAGAAGCTGGACTTAAGAGACCCGAGAGGCCGCCCTCAATATATACGAGCACATATATTTATTAGGCCAACGAGACGAGATAAGAATATTAAATGTTGCATATTTGCAGGCGCTTCAAATGGGTCACATTCAACATTAAACTATGACATAGATTGAGATTCGAAACAGATTGCTGCGAAAACTTTTGAAATTTTCACAAGATTTTCAAATTTGTTTCTTTAAAACTAAAATAAATGGAAAAGTTTAGGTACTTTAGTTAGCAAAAAAAACAGACATTGGAGTTAGTGTATTTATTAATTCATCAACTATCTAAGCTACGTTCTATGACATTTTCCAGGGTATAATAAATTGGTTATGCAAACGATCCTCATTTAGACATGGTCATGATCCATGTCCGTCTGTCTCGTTCGAAGCAAACTTGTCGCTCAGCCTTAAAGCTATCTTTATAGGGCCTTGCTTAGACTAGTCTACAAGCAGTTCGTGTAGGAATCCGATCGGATAACTATATAGCTAGCTAGCTGTTCGGCTGAGTAAATCAAGCTACGGTACGAAAACTTTTTTGTTGTAAAGGGAAACTAGATCCACACACATTTTTTTACAAATAACAAGCTCCTTGCATCCAGCAAAGAACCTATAAGAGCCAGAGACTGAAATTTTGAACATAGGTCGTCCTAGTGCCCGAGCAGTACTTCTATCTTCTTATCTTCTTCTTATCTTCTTCTTATCTTCTTCTTATATTCTTTCATATAAAACCTACCGCCAGCAAGGAGGTTCCGGGAATTCCCAAGTCGAGCACTTCCGACTAGAGCACGTTTTACTTGCTTTTTGCTGTTTATATCCTGTTGCTTGTTGGTTTTCATATAAATATATAAAAGAAAATAAACTAAACCAAAATTGACCTCGAGCCGGCCAGCTTAATACAAAGTCTCGTCCTACTAGATTATATGGATTCTATGGAAACAATTGGTCGTAAATAAGTCTTTTGTACAAAAGCACTTCGAGGGATGCTTAAACTTCTTCTTGCCTTCTCTTTGTTTATTTGGTTAACTAAATATTTGCCATCGACACCTGTGAACGGCACTTGAAATGTTTCTAAACATTCCTGGGCTTATATTTGATAATTAAAATGCACTTTAAAGTCCAAGCTGAAGAAGCTTTCAAGTCGAATAGCTGCGCTGAGGGAAACACACACTTTAAGAGTTCGCCATGACGTATACTTAATTTCAGGTGCTACGGCTTAGGCATTCAGGTGGCCGCACACACACACACACACATACACACACACACACACAGCACACAGCACACAGTGAGACACCCACCTGCCACACAAGGGGCCAAATGTGGGGCAATGGGGCGTGGCCTGACCTCAGTGCCCAGGCGAATGGAGCCAAAGCAGAGACGCTGAGCAGAAGCAGCTGCTTTTGCTCTCCAAAAATATTTGGTCTAAAAGCAACTGCTTGAAACCGAGCTACAAAAAATATTTATGCGCCCCGTCTTCTTGTTTTTTCTCACATATGTGTGCGTCTGTGAGTGTCAGTGTGTGTGTGTGTGTGTGTGTGTGTGTGTGTGTGTGTGTGAGCTGTTGTAATCTAAACATTCCAGAGGACAGCGTGGACATATGTGCGTGTGCGTGCATTTGTGCGTGTGCGTGCATTTGTGCGTGTGCGTGTGCGTGTGCTTGTACGTGTGTGTGTCTGTGCGTAATTTGAGCATCTGCACGTACGCAGCTCAAGTTGCAGGAACTAGCAATAAAATAGAAAAATTTCACAAGCTGATGAAAAGGAAATGACCACAAATTGCCGTCGCTATGTGCACACACACACGCACACAACAAACGATTTAACGTATTTAATTTCTGACACACACACACACACACTCGCACATAGATACAGCTGGCATAACTGCTTGGATTCTAACGACAGGCCCGTTTCCTAACAATTTCTAAAATGGCGTGCCTGGAAAAGTTCAGCAAACCCTAACAACAACAATTGCATATGCTGCGCTCTATCACACGCTCTCTCTCGCTCCCTCTCTCTCTCTCTCTCCCTCTCTCTCGCTCTCTCACGCTGTTTGCGTGTGTTTGCCTGTTAGAAAATAATTAAAACTTTTCGTGATTTCGTGCCAGTAGCTGCGATTTTTCTCAATTTAAAATGAATTTCGGCCAACAACAACAACAAATGCGCACAAATCAGAGCTGATCTTGAAGTGATGAGCGCGCAGATACCCTGCACAGTCGGAATGCTAGAATGCGCTTTGCTTGGGCAGCATTTCACTTTCG